>NC_069499.1:449136547-449376547 GCF_027579735.1 Bombina bombina
GCTTTTTGTGTGGGAAACCTACATACACTCCTCTTCTAAATGAAAAGGAAAAAAACCTCAGAAAAGCCCTTAGCAACGCTAGAAACACACGCAGGCCTGGACGGTATACTTTATTGTACAATGACTTCTTCTCTTAACATTGATAATTATTGTAATAATACTTGAACTCCCCTCCCCCCCCCCCACCCCCTCTATCCATACCCCCTCAAAAGTAAGACGCAAAATGATTCACGAATGTAATTGATTTTATTTTGTATGTTTATCTCTATGTAAAAGTTTGAATCTCAATAAACTTTTGAAACAAAAAAAAAAAGAAAAAGAAATCTAACTAAAAATTCCTATCATTAACTAAATTATTCCTATTGAAAACTAAATACTTACCTGTAAAATAAACCCTAAGCTAGCTACAATATAACTAATAGTATTTATTTTTAGTTTACAGGCAAGTTTGTATTTATTTTAACTAGGTAGAATAGTTATTAAATAGTTATTAACTATTTAATAACTACCTAGCTAAAATAAATACAAAAGTACCTGTAAAATAAAACCTAACCTAAGTTACACTAACACCTAACACTACACTACAATTAAATAAATTAACTAAATTAAATACAATTAAATAAATTAAATTAAATTAGCTAAATCACAAAAAAACACTAAATTACAGAAAATAAAAAACAAATTACAGATCTTTAAACTAATTTCACCTAATCTAATAGCCCTATCAAAATAAAAAAAGCCCCCCCCCCAAATAAAAAAAAAACCCTAGCCTAAACTAAACTACAGGGCCTTTTGCAGGGAATTGCCCCAAAGTAATCAGCTCTTTTACCTGTAAAAAAAAATACAAACACCCCCCAACAGTAAAACCCACCACCCACACAACAAACCCCCCAAATAAAAATCTAACTAAAAAACCTAAGCTCCCCATTGCCCTGAAAAGGGCATTTGGATGGGCATTGCCCTTAAAAGGGCAGTTAGCTCTTTTGCGGCCCAAAGCCCTAACCTAAAAATAAAACCCACCCAATACACCCTGAAAAAAACCTAACACTAACCCCCTGAAGATCGACTTACTGTTCTGAAGACCGGACATCCATCCTCAAGGAAGCGGCAGAAGTCTTCATTCAACCGGGCCGAAGTCCTCAACGAAGCCGGGAGAAGTCTTCATCCAAGCCGGGCGAAGTGGTCCTCCAGACGGGCAGAAGTCTTCATCCAGACGACATCTTCTATCTTCATCCATCCGACGCGGAGCAGCTCCATCTTCAAGACATTCGATTTGACATGGAGCATCCTCTTCATCCGGAGTCTTCTTACTGAATGACGGTTCCTTTAAATGACGTCATCCAAGATGGTGTCCCTTAGATTCCGATTGGCTGATAGAATTCTATCAGCCAATCGGAATTAAGGGAGAAAAAAATCCTATTGGCTGATGCAATCATCCAATAGGATTGAGCTCGCATTCTATTGGCTGTTCCAATTTTGGGGGGGGCTTTTTTTATTTTGATAGGGCTATTAGATTAGGTGTAATTAGTTTAAAGATCTGTAATTTGTTTTTTATTTTCTGTAATTTAGTGGGGGGGGTTTGTATACTTTAGCTAATTGTATTTAATTTATTTAATTGTATTTAATTTAGTTAATTTATTTAATTGTAGTGTAGTGTTAGGTGTTAGTGTAACTTAGGTTATGTTTTATTTTACAGGTACTTTTGTATTTATTTTAGCTAGGTAGTTATTAAATAGTTAATAACTATTTAATAACTATTGTACCTAGTTAAAATAAATACAAACTTGCCTGTAAAATAAAAATAAACCCTAAACTAGATACAATGTAACTATTAGTTATATTGTAGCTAGCTTAGGGTTTATTTTATAGGTAAGTATTTGGTTTTAAATAGGAATAATTTAGTTAATGATAGTAATTTTATTTAGATTTATTTAAATTATTTTAAGTTAGGGGGTGTTAGGGTTTAGGGGTTAATAAATTTAGAATAGTGGCGGCGACATTGGGGCGGCAGATTAGGGGTTAATAAGTGTAGGTAGGTTGCAGCGACATTGGGGGCGGCAGATTAGGGGTTAATAAAAATAATGTAGGTGTCGGCGATGTTGGGGGCAGCAGATTAGGGGTTAATAAGTATAATGTAGGTTACAGCGATGTCTGGAGCGGCAGATTAGGGGTTAATAAGTATTATGTAGGTGGCGGTGATGTTAGGGGCGGCAGATTAGGGGTCAATAATATTTAACTAGTGTTTGCGAGGCGGGAGTGCGGCTGTTTAGGGGTTAATATGTTTTTTATAGTGGCGACGATGTCCGGAGCGGCAGATTAGGGGTTAAAAATTTAATGTTAGTGTTTGTGATGCGGGAGGGCCTCGGTTTAGGAGTTAATAGGTAGTTTATGGGTGTTAGTGTACTTTTTAGCACTTTAGTTATGAGTTTTATGCTACAGCGTTGTACCATAAAACGCTTAACTACTGACTTTAAAATGCGTTAGGAATCTTGGAGGTAGAGGGTGTACCGCTCACTTTTTGGCCTCCCAGGACAGACTTGTAATATCAGCGCTATGGAAGTCCCATAGAAAAAAGATTTTACGAAGTTTACTTAAGTCATTTTGCGGTAAGGCCAAAGAAGTGTGCGGTGCCCCTAAACCTGCAAGACTCTTAATAGCAGTGGTAGTGAAAAAGCAGCGTTAGGACTTGTTAATGCTGCTTTTTCAGCCTAATGCACAACTCGTAATCTAGCCGTAAATTTAAATTAATCTAAAATTACAAAAAATAAAAAGGTCTAACATTACATAAAATAATAAACCAAATTATCCAAAATAAAAAAATAACCCTAATCCCTATAAAAATAAAAAAGCCCCCCCAAAATAAAAACACCCCCTAATCTAAACTAAACTACCAATTGCCCTTACAAGGGCCTTTTGTAGGGCATTGCCCTAAGTTAAACAGCTCTTTTACCTTAAAAAACACCCCCTCTAACAGTAAAACCCCACACCCACCAAACCCCCCCAAAATAAAAAAAACTAACACTAAAAAATCCTAAAGTACCCATTGCCCCTGTTCAAATAAGCCAATAGGATTTCAGCATTTCTCATCTTATTGGCTAATTTGAATTTAAAGAATCAAATCAGCCAATAGGAATGCTAGGTACGCCATATTTAAACGCGTAACTTGCATTCAATATTCAGTGTATGGCGGTGATCGTACGAAGAGGATCCTCCACGCTCCTTGGCTCCGCGATCGCCGGTCTTCAGTTCCTTGGTCACCGGTCTTCAGTTCCACGGTTGCCGGTCTTCAGTTCCGCGATCCTGGATGAAGATAGAAGAGGTCGCCGCTTGGAAGAGGACTTCACCGCTGGGTAAGACAGGCTTTTTTTTTATTTTGAATTTTTTTTTTTTTTTTAAGATTAGGGATTTAATGTGTGGTAAAAGAGCTGAATGCCCTTTATGGGCAAAGGGTAGTTTAGGATTTTTTAGTGTTATGTTTTTTTTATTTTGGGGAGTTTGGTGGGCTGAGGGTTTTACTGTTAGAGGGGGGGACTTAGTGTTGTTTTTTTAAGATAAAAGAGCTGTTTAACTTAGGGCAATGTCCCACAAAAGGCCCTTTTAAGGGCTATTGGTAGTTTAGATTAGGGGGTGTTTTTTATTTTGGGGGGCTTTTTTATTTTCATAGGGATAAGGTTTAATTTTTTTATTTTGGATAATTTGGTTTATTATTTTATGTAGTGTTAGACTTTTTATTTTATTTATGTTTAAAGTAATGTTAGGTTTTTTATTTTAATTGTAATTTAGTATTTTTTAATTTAGGTAATTGGGGTTAATTTAGGGGGTGTTAAGTTAGGGGGATAAGTAATTTAATTTGTTGTTTGTGTTGTGGGGGGTTGGCGGTTTAGGGGTTAATAGCTTAATTAGGTTAATTGCGTTGTGGGGGTTTGGCAGTTTAGGGTTTTTTAGATTTATTATGTTAATTGCGATGTGTGTTAATGGCGGATTTGGGGTTAATAGTTTAAATAGATACTTTGCAATATGGGGGCATGGCGGATTAGGGGTTAATAGTTTAAATAGATACTTTGCGATATGGGATTAGGGGTTAAAGGGATAGGAAAGTCAAAAATAAACGTGCATGATTCCGATAGAGCATGTAATTTTAAGACACTATTAAATTTGCTTCTATTTTCAAATGTGCTTTGTTCTCTTAGTATCCTTTGTTAAAAATGAATACGCACGTATCATACACTAGTGGGAGCTGCTGCGAATTGGTGTCTTCATACATTTGTCTCTTGTAATTGGCTAAATAGATGTGTTCAGCTAGCTGCCAGTAGTGCAATGCTGTCCCTTCAGCTGCGATAACAAGAGAATGAAGCAAATTTGATAATAGAAGTAGTTTGGAAAGCTGTTTAAGATTGTATGTTCTATCTGAATCATAAAATAAACTTTGGGGGTTTACTATCTCTTTAATACATTAGTTATTGTTGTGAGGGGTTTGCAGTTGAGAGGTAGATATTGCGCATGCGTTAGGTGTTTGATTATATTTTAGCAGCGAGCAACATGGAAAATATACGCGCCGCATTTGTATGCGGCGCCGTATATATGCGATCGAGTGTAGTGTAAGGTCGGGTTACCATAGTAACCTATTAATATTTTAGAAATCCTGCATCAGGTGGAAACGTTAACACAGCGCTAACTTACACCTACACGAAAAGAGCGACGCAAAACAGAAACCTTTTCAATGGAAACCTGGTACTAACATGGAACTGTAAATTACTTGTAGCAGTCGACCGCTTCAGTAGCTTACGGCTCCATTTTTAACGGCTCAATGGAAGCGACTTATACAAAATAAGAAAGCACTATAAGTTCAAACACATTTAAGTTTCAATTCACACACACAATATATATTTATATCATTCGGCAATCATTGGAATGTTTATATACATGGGCCTCTAGTTATTAAGGTCTGGCGGACCTGATCCGACACTGCGGATCAGGTCCGCCAGACCTCGCTGAATACGGCGAGCAATACGCTTGCCGTATTCAGCATTGCATAAGCAGCTCACAAAAGCTGCTGGTGCAACGCCGCCCCCTGCAGACTCGCGGCCAATGAGACTCGGGTTGATTTCCGGCGATGTCTGTCCGCCTGCTCAGAGCAGACGGACAGGTTATGGAGCAGCGGTCTTTGTGACCGCTGCTTCATAACTGCTGTGTCTGGTGAGCCTGAAGGCTCGCCAGAAACACGGGGCATCAAGCTCCAATCGGAGCTTGATACATATGCCCCATTGTATGTACTTACAAACCCATGCCACAAAAAATGCTCCGAAATAAGTCCAAATAGATGTTCCAATTAATTAACCAAATTCAAGAGAATGGTAAGCTAGCAGTTTTTCTGAAAATGAAGGCTTGTCTAAAGCTATGGCGGGGGATTATCTATCTATTTGTGTAATGTGCTTGAAGCTTTTCCCAAATAACATGTAGAAGATGGAAAGACAATCATATATATGTATGTAGTGGTTCATATTAACCCAAAGTTAATCATATACTTCTTGTTGGTATGTCGATCAAATCCAGGTTATGATTATAACATCAATATGGAAACATTACATTATATACAATATGACTGTGATGCTAATACATGACCTTATCAATTTATTATAAACATTATAAGATGACTTTGATATCAAGTGGATTGACCCTCACTTTGTTTTCATCTTGCCCTTTATAAAAGCTCAGAATGGGAGATTGCAGATGATTTCGCCTTCGATAACTACCCTAAAACATACTCGTTGTTTATATCTCACATTCACCAACATCACAGACTAGGGGGGCGATTTATCATATGTCTGTCTGACATGATCCGCTCAGCGGATCATGTCCGACAGACATCGCTGAATGTCAACAGCATACGCTGTCGGCATTTAGCATTGCACAAGCAGTACTGGTGAATTGCTTGTACATTGCCGCCCCCTGCAGAGGGTGTGTCAATCAACCCGATCGTATCTGATCAGTTTGATTGCTGTCCGCTGCTCAGACCACTGCTTCTTAACTGCTGTTTCCGGCGAGCCTGAAAGCTCGCGCTGAAAAATATGTATTAGGCACCATACGGTGCTTAATAATTTGGTTGTGTGTAAACGAATGTAAGTAAAATAAATGCAGAAATACAGATACAACTAATGTTTTTTTTTCTTATCATCACTTTCAAGATGATCATTTACCTCATCTTTTCAAGAAACCCTCAATTTATCACCCCTAGTTATATCACCAAATTATAAAAATAACATTATCTTTCACCCCATCAAGTAACCGCAAAGCATGACCAGCTAATACAATTACCACATTACTGTAAACCCACATCTTATAAAATGACCACAGTACATCTCCGTTTCTTAAACTAAGCATAATAAATTCACAAAATAATCACTTTGCTCATCTCATGCAACAACCACAATACATCCCTGTCGCAAAAAAGAATCTTTTACACTAATGTGGAAGGCTAAGTGAGCGTGCAGACAGTCTCAGGTTCCTATACAATTTCTATGGTGTCTAAGATGGCTATCACCATCTATTAATTAAATGGAATAAACATAAAATAAGATTTTTTATGTAATAAAAATATAAAAATATGTATATATGCAGCTGACCCACTCACAAACTGTGCACTGCTCTTGTTACATTTATTAAAGGTCATGTAAAAATAAACATTCTCTTACCAGATACAATGTAGGATGTAATAATGCAACAAAATTGAGAAGTGAATAGGCACAGTTTATTCTTAGAAAACTTTAATTCAAAGTAATACATTTAAAAAAACAAACAAAAAAACAGTTATGTGTGGTTTTCTACTGGATTCACACCACATTAACTTGCTGAATACTTTGAACAAGAAATAAATTTTTGCTTTACAGAAAATAGGTGGCGGAAAATAGGTGGCGGAAATAAATGGCTAATTCCTAGAGTCTTAATATATAAAATTCTGCAAAAAAGCTATATGTATTCCTTAGCTTGTTATACTATTATGGCACACAACTTATCACATAAATGTTCAATCTATATTACTCAACTTATATTGTTGGTTTATATAAGCTATTGGTGCTAAAATAATAAGATGGTTGTGATTTACTAAAATCAGCTGAATGTGCTAAAATAGGATTGACGATTTTGTTTTATATAAAACAAATGTTTATTAATATAAGTATATACCAGTAAAATAAAATAGAATAGACCCGGTGTCTGATTTTAAACATTTGTTTTATATAAAACAAATGTTTATTAATATACAATTGGGTATATACCAGTAAAATTAAATAGAATAGACCCGGTGTCTGATTTTAATCTAAACCTATGATAAATGTACATAATTGCTGAGCAGTAGAAAAAATACAATTGCTATACAGTAGATGTAAAGATAAAAAAATACAATGTATTATATTCTGAGTGCTAAAAGACAGTATGCGCAATTATTTTTCCACAATCATAATCTATGAGAATGGAATCTCCTCCTTGGGTGGTTCCGTATTTTGTGATGGTTATGCTCCTGGATGCGTGTCCAACTTTAAAGGTCCCAGTGGAGCGCTTGTGTACGGCCTCCATTTACCAGGTGTATCTCCTTCTCAGTGGTGCCAGCGATCAGCTGGTGTGGTTATCTTTAGAAATACTGTAAGCCGAAATGCGTAGAACCTGATAACCACACCAGCTGATCTCTGGCACCACTGAGAAGGAGATACACCTGGTAAACGGAGGCCGTACACAAGCGCTCCACCGGGACCTTAAAAGTCGGACACAAATCCAGGAGCATAACCATCACAACAGCCAACCACTGGGATAAGGAAAAGAAGAAGAAGAACACCTGGTAAATGGAGGCTACAAACTTAGCACTCTACCGGGGTAACCGGAGACCAATCCGGCACAACAACAGCATATAGCTCATCGATACAACAGTGCACTGTTAAATTGGAAAAGACAAAGACAGCGAGGACTGCGGAAACACAAGCTTTATCTGCAGCAACAAGAATAAAGGTACTTTGTACCACAAGGCTGAAGTTTCACGTAAGTTAACGTGTTATAACTTATGGAACTTTTGTCACTAACAAATACGCTATAAATAGCCATCTTAACTCATACCATCCAACTCTAGATTCAGCCCCCCTACAATCACTACATAAGACTGCATCTTAGCTATGTCTATTATTCCATAGGATTGAACTAAAAGCATTACTTACCTGTGGTTACTATATTTAACATTGGGGCATATTTAACATTGGGGCATATTAAGATTACCATTTATCTCCTGAAATACTGAACCACCCAAGGAGGAGATTCCATTCTCATAGGTTATGATTGTGGAAAAAAAATTGTGCATACTGTCTTTTAGCACTCAGAATATAATACATTGTATTTTTTATTATCTTTACATCTATTGTATAGCAATTTTATTTCTACTGCTCAGCAATTATGTACATTTTATCATATGCTTAGTTTAAAATCAGACATCGGTGTCTATTCTATTTTATTTTACGGGTATATACCCAATTGTATATTAATAAACATTTGTTTTATATAAAACAAAATCGTCAATCCTATTTTAGCACATTCAGCTGATTTTAGTAAATCACAACCATCTTATTATTTTAGCACCAATAGCTTATATAAACCAACAATATAAGTTGAGTAATATAGATTGAACATTTATGTGTTAAGTTGTGTACCATAATAGTATAACAAGGTAAGGAATACATATAGGAATTAGCAATTTATTTGTGCCACCTATTTTATGTACAGTGTTTTAACTTTTTTGGGGGGAAGAAACGTTTAAGTTGTGCAATATTCCTACTCTGACCAGGACAGATATACAACCTTTTTCTCTCTTAATACATTTTGGCTTCTTTCACATAGCACAACCTATTTTTTTGCATGGAATTTTAATATTAAGGGGACATGATACCCAAATGTTGAAGCACTTGAAAGTAACTGTAAAAAGCTGCCTAGAAAATATCAGAGGAACATCTCTATGTAAAAATAAAGATAGTTTACCTCAAAATTTTCTCAGTAACCCCATCCTATTGTAAAGAGACTTCAAACAGCCAACCAGGAACAAGGAAGCATGCATCTGGTAGGTATGTGCAAGAACAGTCATGTTATTTCCCTACTCAGTATAAGGAAGTTTACTATGAAATCTAGCGATTTCATGAAGCAAAGCATGACTTTAGCACTGCTGATGCCGATTGGCTATTTTTTTTCCCTTAGCCTTGCAGCTGACAGTAGCTGAAGGATAATTTTTCACAGAACACTTACTATTGTGATCTGAAGCAATTTTGATGTAAAATATCTTCCTTATTTACAAAGAAATTGTGACAAGACCAATCTCGCCACTGTGCATTGGAGGAGCCTGGTTGCCCGCCTGCTGCCTTTAGACTATGACCCCCTGTTGAAATGCTTGATTTTCCCCTGCAGGGAAACGAAGGCCGGGTCGTTCGGTGCTTGCCCTATTTGAACAGTAATACCCCAGATAGCTATGCCATGGAGCCCATTCGTATAATGAAAGACTATGTGAAATACTTTGGCTCCATGGCAATTGAACTGTATGTGTGTGACCTGAGCACCATTCAGTAATAATGTGCGCTCAGATCTAGGCTATCTGGGGATTTGTTGAATGTACCTGTTTTTGTTTTTTTGTTTTTTTGAATATATTTATTGTTTTTTACAGAAAACTTGAAACACAATAGCAATTGACAAAGTAATGCTTGGTTATACAGTCCAGAAACAGGGAAAAAAAAAAAAAAGAGAACAATAAACAATAATAACATAAACATCATGTATCGCATCAAGCAACATGAACCTTATAAAGAAATGGCGAGGTAATGCTTAATTAGACAGTCTAATAAAAATACACTCATAGATTCTTGAGCAAAACATTACTACTTACAATATCTGGACCTAAGCAGGAAAAAGCGGGGGGGGAAAAAATAAAGGCACCAAAATATTATGGCGCATCTAGTATACTAAAAATACTACAACAGCCTCAGTCTAGATAAGACGAGACAAACCAAAATCAGACATGACGAAACAAAACCAAGCAAAGCAGATCAAAACAAAACAACACAACACAGCACAACAAAACACAACACAACAGAGCACAAAAAAACAATACACAACACAACAAAAAAAAAAAAAAAGGGAGACCCCGCCCCCCTCTCTACCCCTCCACCTCTGCCTCAGACTCTCCTCCAGGCCGCTCAATCCAGGTATACGGAAAGACATTTAATAGGGTCAATTCCGCAAAACTCACCGAAGCTAAGAACGGTGAGAGAATTACCCTCTGGAGCACAGCTGGGTAAGACAAGATGACCGGGGACCATTTCCATAGAAACTTCCTAATTCTATTCTCTGAAGCATCATACAGATGATGTGACTCAAAAAGAATTTGATTTTGGAGAATTTTAAAAACCATAGAGAGTCCGGGAACATGTCTGGCTTTCCAGTTTTTAAGTATGCAAAATCTTACTGCAAGAATAATTGTATTAAGACTATTTATAGTATTACTATTATAAACATCTTTTAACTGGAATAAAAAGATAATATCCTCAGCAGAAAGGGCAATTGTGACTTTATATAATTTGTTGAACCAGAAGATGATTTTCAGCCACAGTTGTCTAACTTTAGGGCATAGCCAGAACATATGAAATATATCTGCTCTAAAGTATGCACAACGCGGACATGTACTAACCGAAGATGGATAGATCTTCGTTAGTTTCCATGGAGAAATATAAAACTTATTAATCAATTTCATATGTGATTCATTCCAGGCCACTGGCACTTTGCATTTACGAATTAATTCAAAGCTATGCTTAATTGAATCATAATTTACAGAAGGCATTACAGGTTCCCAAGATTTACAAATATTATCCTTCACTACCAGGTTCTGCTTATTCAACATGATATCATACATCAAAGAAATCGAAGAGTCACCTGTAGTGAACTTTTGTATGCATAGCTTAATATCTGACCAGGCCACCAAAGATGGGGCATACCACCTCTGCTCTAAGATAAAGTGGCGGATCTGGAAGTAGGCAAATAGATTTGTTCTGGGTAGTCCAAAATTGCTAAACACAACCTCTGCGCTTAATATTTGATAATTATCATCAAGTAGTTGTTTAACATAGCAAAGCCCTTTATCCGCCCAAATCTTAAATACTTTTTGATACAGACCAGGAAGAAAGCTTGGATTACTTAAAATAGGTAGGAATTCTGATACAGAGTGATCTATATCTAAAATTCTACAGAATTTCTGCCAGGCCAGTATTATATTCTTAAAAGAGATGAGGCAATTCACATTTTGCGGTAAATTCTGCACTTTTAAATGTAAAAGGGCTTTTAAAGAGAACGGAGCAATTAGAAAAGATTCTAGTTCTACGGATGATACTAAACTAGCTCCTGCAAGCCAGTCTATCGCTATTTTGGCCATGGCGGCCAGATTATACAATTTAAGATTAGGAAGGGCTAAACCCGCTACCCCCGTATTTTGCATTAACCTCTTGAGTGCTATTCGTGGGTTTTTATTATTCCATATAAAT
Organism: Bombina bombina; assembly: GCF_027579735.1. Taxonomy (NCBI): domain Eukaryota; kingdom Metazoa; phylum Chordata; class Amphibia; order Anura; family Bombinatoridae; genus Bombina; species Bombina bombina. The sequence continues at coordinate 449,148,100 of NC_069499.1, forward strand.
TTGGAAAAAATGGCATTTATTAATTTCAGATCCTTATATGGTATGAATAATGGAAGATTCTGCAGTGGGTATAACAACCGCGGAAAAATAATAGACATAATAAGATTGACTCTTGCTGTCAAAGATAATGGAAAGGCCATCCATAGACGTAGATCTGTGGCAATCTTTTCAAGTAACGGCTCAAAATTATCTTTATACCAGAAGGATGGATTTTTATGCAGGACCAAACCAAGATATTTAATGGCCTCAACTCGTTTAAATGGATCCTCACCAGATATTACTTTTGGATTATTAAAACACATTAGTTCACTTTTTTCCAAGTTTATCTTATACCCGGAGAAAGAACTGAACATTGTCAAGATTTGCAAGACAGCCGGTATAGCTTGATGCGTATTAACCAAGAATAGTAGCACGTCATCAGCATATAGTAGCGTTTTGAGGTACTGCGTACCAAAAGGGACTCCTAATAAAACCTCTCTAAATCTTATTGCGAGGGGTTCTAAGGCAATATTAAAGAGTACGGGGGACAAGGGACATCCTTGTCTGGTACCTCGCTGTAATACAATTTTTGAAGAAACCGAGCCATTAATAAATATGTAAGAGATTGGATTATAATATAATCTATGGATAAACTGTACAAATTCACCCATAAATCCAAACTGCTCTAACGCCTTAAATAAATATTCCCAAACGATAGAATCAAAGCTTTAACGCCATCCAGGGAGAGAATAGCTACATCTTGCCATAAAGGCTCCCTCTTACCCTTATCAACATTCCAAGCATAATCTAAAAAATTGATTAACTTGCGGATATTTTTTGTAGGATTTCTTGCCATCATGAATCCCGTTTGGTCTGGATGTATAATTTTATGTAGACAGGAAGACAGTCTCGACGCTATAATCGTCATAAGTATCTTATAGTCTATATTTAAGACTGAAATTGGTCTATAGGAGGCCGGGTCTTCAGGGTTTTTACCTTTCTTTAAAATAAGCGAGATGTTTGCAGCCGCAAAATAACTTGAAATAGGATTCTTTGTGCCGTAGTAAAAATGGAATAATTTTTCTAGTGCTAGAAGTACCTCTTCGCCAATACACCTATAATATTCCGCAGGGAAACCATCTGGACCTGCGGCTTTGTTTAACTTTAAATTATCTATAGCTTTTCTTATTTCTTCTATTGTAATCGGTACATTAATTGCAGATAAGTCCTCAGAAGCTAGTTTGGGTACCGTTACCGAATTCCAAAAAATATCTTGGTTTACCTTATTAGTATCTATCGCTAAATAAAGCAGTTGGTAATAGTTCGAAAAGGTTTCTACTATTTCTTTAGTTTCTGTCGATCTACCTTTATCTGATTGAATGGCAAGAATAAGATTTTTCTTTTTTCTAGCTTTAGTAAGTCTAGCCAGATATTTAGCAGAGTAGCCGTGTATACCTCTAAAATGAAGATTTATTTTTGTTTTTTCCTCTATGAATTTTTGTTTAAGAAAAAGATCTCTTACTTTTCTATTTGCTCTATAGGTTCCCCAATTCCCTTCTGTACGATTTAAGCAAAATTTCCTATAAGAATTTCTAACTTGATTTGTGATTTGAATTTCTCGAGCTTTCTTCTTCTTCCCAACTATACTCACATAGGATTGGATCTCACCCCGTAATACTGCTTTATAGGCTTCCCAGAAGATTTCCGGTTTATGAAGATAATTTATATTTTCCGTATAAAAATGGCGCCAGGATTCTTTCAAATAGGTAATAAATTTAAGATTAGTATGTAGGTAGCGAGGAAAGACAAAACCCAGTATTTTCATCCTTTCCTTATTAACTGTGGGAACACATAATGAAATAATCGCGTGATCCGAGATAATATCTCCCACCTCTACCTCTACTTCGCGTGTGGATAATGCTTCAATAATTAAAAAAAAGTCTATTCTGGAAAAAGTTCCGTGCGTCATAGACTCACAAGAAAATAGTAATTTGTCCGGATTTTTTAGTCGCCAGATGTCAATTAATTTTAGCTGGGTACAAAATTGTTTTAAAAATTTAGCATTTCTCTCTTGAGCCAATCTATTCTTATCAGAAAATCTGTCCAGTACAGGGCAGAGAGTTGCGTTGAAATCTCCTCCTAATATTAGGTTCTCAGAAATAAAAGGAAATAATTTCATTTTCATTTTTTCCCAGAACTCCCTGGAGAATTTATTTGGGGCGTAGATGTTACATATCACTAGTTTTATATTTTTTAATTGGATTTGTAACAGAATGAATCTGGCATCTAGATCTAATTCTATATCCACTATCTTGTAGTCTAAATCTTTATGAAACAAAATCGCTACCCCACATTTTCTGCCATGCCCTGAGGTAGAAATTACTTTCCCTACCCATTTAATCCTCAATTTTGCTGCTTCCTGCTCATTGAGATGGGTCTCCTGCAGGAGGGCTATATCTGGTTTGTGTGACGCTAAAGTTTTAATAATAAGTTTACGCTTGATGGGGGAGGTTATCCCCCCCACATTCCATGATACCACTTTTATACCCTCACCCATCCAACATCAGGGAAGAAACCAGATCACATAAGCACAACCTGGGGAAATATATAGTATATATATGTAGGAGAGAGAAATCTCCATATGAAACCACCTATCAGGTGGGAGGAGGGAAATAACAAAAAAAAAACAAAAAAAAAAACCAAAAAAAAAACCATATAACAAACAAACAACAAGCACACTATATACATTGAACAATTTCACTGTACCATCTACTGAGGACATCATATTGTCCTGATGCATAAAAACTCAGCAAGGGTTCAGCCTATTTCTTATCTTAACCACAGGGATATACTAACGTCAATTCTCAATAGTCTCTATGTATTTTTTTTACCTCTGAGACATCTCCAAAAGAAAGTCTTGCATCTTGAACATCTAGTATGATTTGTGCTGGATAAACCATACGCACCTTTAAACCCTTATTTATTAATTGCGAACAGTAAGGGGCCATTACTCTTCTCCTGGCAGAGGTCTCAGAGGAAAAATCCTGAAATAATAACACCCTGCTGTTTGCAAATAGTGGGGGCTCAGAAGTTTTAAATAGCCTTAAAAGTTCCACCTTATCTTGGTAATTTAAAAGTTTAAACAGGCAAACTCTATTCTTGGACACGCCATCCGGGGTGACCTTTCTTGGACCTAATCTATGTGCCCGTTCGACCATAAGTGGTAATAAATTATAAGGCATCCCTAGTGCTAGGGGCAATGTGGTAGAGGTAAATTTTAGTAAATCTTCATACTCTGATAGTTCTGGGAGGCAACTAATCTAATATTGTTACGCCTGGAGCGATCTTCAAGATCCTCCAGCCGCAACTGCATATTTTTAATTTTAGATTCATTTTTTTGTGTGATCTCAGCCAATGCGTGGGTTTGGTCTTCTACATCCGAGATTCTTGTCTCTGCTTCTGTTAATCTCGCTGAGAATTGTCTCACATCCGCAGACAGCGAACCTATCTCAGAGGAGATAGACCCTAGTTCTTTTTTAATGGCTTCAAATTGAGGGGAAAACATATCTGAGATTTTGGCTATAAGTTCTTGCAGATCAAGAGAACTTTTACTAGGCTCCATTAAGCTATCGAGACTGATATCATTTACTTTATTTTTTTTTATCTTTCGCTTTTGCAGGCATTATGGGTGAATTAGATTTCACCTGTGTGATATATTTTTCCATAAAGTGAAATAAAAGATTCAACAAAACTAGCTGGACAATACAATCCCAGCTTGAAATGTGAAAATATGAACAAACTGTGTGTGACTGGGTATACCAGTATAAGGACCTTGACCCTTCCCTTTTCCCTATTACCCTTTGTCCCTTACCCTTACTCCCTTTTCTTATATTTTCCCCCCTTACTGTTGGGGCAATTCCAACCTACAGATGGGTGAGAAAAAAAAAAAAAAACACAACGTGAATACAGAGGACCGTGAAAAACAAAGAGCCTGCAAAAGACTTCACACACTTAACCAGTTAGAAAGCAATTCAGTCACCTTTCCCCTTCCTCTCCTCCTCCAACCTTATACCACAGATAGTTAGCAGACCTTTAACTAAACAATCCCACACACCTGATTTTTCAGATTGTATAAATCAAGAGAATCTTGCCAGATTTCTAATTACATTTAAATGCAGTTATAGTTGCCTTCCTCTGTATATAACCACTACCTAACATGAGATTGCTTAGTCTTGGATACTAAGGGCAGGATTACACAAGAAAATAAACAATAAAATAACAAAAGCAATTTTCATTTCTCTTTACCCTCTTAGTAAACCACTCTATACATATAAAAAGACAAAATGAGCAGAGAGTCTTATAGTAAGCATAGGAGTTCCTGCACCCAACTTTATCAGCAAAGATTTTATCCTGTGGAGGAAACAGACTCAGGTTATGTCCTCTGCAATGTGGGTGTACTGTTTTTACAGGCTCCTATACGTAATATTTCAAATATACCAGGCAAGAAAAAAAGGTCTCATGCAATGAGATGATTTACAGTACCACACTTGAATGCCACCCTGTTCTTCAGGGGCTCCAATATGCGATAAGAATGAGGTGGCTCCCCTCAGGATATGTTAGATTTGCCAAGTTCCAAGTCAAACTCTGATGCTTAAATGCCACTTCCTACTTAGTGTAATACAGCCACTTGCTCTATTCAGCAACTTGCACAAAGAATACAGTCTTACGTGTCTGCAGTCACTGCGGGGTTGCTTCTGTTGCGAGTATAACGCTTTTCCACACACCTCCACTTTCCATTGGCAAGATCCAGAGGCTTGACTTAACGAAGCTCCCCGATTGGGTTATGATTTGTAGCTGGATCCGTCAATCACAGACACCTCCAAGCGTCTGAGTAGCTACCCCAATCAGGGCGCTGGAATTGTACAAACAGGCAGCCGGGCCCTAGGAGATATAACAATCCCACAATGGACCCGGGATACTTTAAAGTTACTACGATGCTGGAAGACAGTTCTATTTTTTTATTTCTAGCCCATCGGCTTATAGGGTAGCGCACTGTATTATCCGTCCACGGCCGTTCTTCCTTTGCAGCGCGAGTCCGAGCTCGCTATTACCAGGCAGGGAGGAGAGTCATCCCGTGAGTTTTGAGGCGTCTACCCTTGCTGAAGTAAGTCACTTGCAATATTACCTTTGAGTACGGCGAAAAAGTGGCTCTGTCCTAAGAGCCAGTATTGAGACACTGGAGGGTAAATCTGCAATAGGGGCCCAGATGACACGGTCCCTCTCTCTAGGGTGAAGACCTCACCAACAGCGAGAGAAAACTGCAGGTGGGAATAGCTGAAACGGCTGTCTGTGCTCCACACTACACGCTGCAGCCGGCCTCAGCGTGTGTTCTGCACTAAACAGCTCCTCCCACTTGGACACACACCCTTCCTGTCGACCGTACCTGTTTTATGCAATAGCTGAACAGTTATATATTTTTTTGTATATTATTGTCTTTTGCTACCATGTGTTCAATGGAGTTTTGCCTCTGTCCTTGGAGATAATTGTATTACTTCCCAATTATCTCCAGGATAGAAGACTCTGTGGAACTGGTTTAAGGTAATTGTATCAACCATTGTGTAAGGTAACTGCATCAACCATTGTGTAAGGTAATTGCATCAGGCAGAGGGGAGGATTTCGTGTGGGAGTGACTGAGAGTATTGTATGTGTTTATTGGTTGTTTTACAAAACCCTGTGGGTGGTACTAATGTGTAAAAATGTGTATATAAGAACAATAAACGTACAGCTCTTGCTGATATCTGTTTGACCCTCACCATGGTGCTTTGACTCCTGCCTGGGAGGGAGGGAGAGGGGAAATTTACTGTATGCTGTGCCTCTGAAAGGGAAGATCTACTAAACGGCGGTTTAACCCTTTTATGCTTGGGGGTGCCGTAACAGAAATGTTCATATATTTTATTGTCTGCTTTTTAAACTTGCTGTGTCAATTTCAAGTGATTTAGCACATGTCCCTTTAAAGTTTTAAAAACACACAGCTATTCAAGTTCTTTATTTATTTTTTTCATTCTAATTACTTGTGCTGCTCTTTTATTTGTGTATTTTACTTCTTATTCTTATTCTTTTGATTATATAGGGGCCTATCTATCAAGCTCCATATGGAGCTTGAGGGCCCGTGTTTCTGGTGAGCCTCCAGGCTCGCCAGAAACACCAGTTATGGAGCAGAGGTCTAAAGACCACTGCTCCATAACCCTGTCCGTCTGTTCTGATGAGGCGGACAGGAATCGCCGCAATTCAACCTGATCGAGTACAATCGGGTTGATTGACACCTCCCTGCTGGCGGTCGATTGGCTGCGAGTCTGCAGGGGGCGGCGTTGCACCAGCAGCTCTTGTGAGCTGCTGGTGCAATACTGAATACGGAGAGCGTATTGCTCTCCGAATTCAGCGATGTCTGTCGGACCTGATCCGCACTGTCGGATCAGGTCCGACAGACATTTGTTAAATAGGCCTCATAGCCTGAGATGCTCATTAAACACCAACTCTTTTTGATAATTAAATGAAAATATGATAAAACATATATATATATAATTATATTTTTAACTTATAAAATATATCTGCATGTTATCTACATTAAAAACCACATTTAATAAACTCTGTCAATAAACATATAAACATTTAGAAAAAAAATATCTAGACAGGACAGTTGATTCTAAGATGGATCCTGCAATGCTTGGCCATTTTGAAATCTCATGAAGAAAGTACAGCCCATGAAAGAGAGATCAAGAGGTCAAAGGGACACAGTCTGCAAAAAGCTTGACAAAGAGCACAGAGCAAGCACGGCATAGCATGTGAATGTGCAAAATCTCACACTATTACCTTGCCATTTTAATTCTTCTCAATGGTATATTTGTACGTTTCTGAACAATAATAATTTGTTGAAAAGAACACCTATGCAGCTGATTGGTGGCTGCACATACTGTATATGCCTCTTGTCATTGGTTTACAGATCCGTTCAGTTAGCTGTCATTAGTGCATTGCTGCTCTGTCAATAAAGGATACCAATAAAATAAAGCAAAATTGATAATAGAAGTAAATTGGAAAATTGTTTAAAGCTGTATGCTCTATCTGAATCATGAAAGAAACATATTGGGTTTCGTGTCCCTTTAATGTCTTGATTGCTACATAATTCATTACTTTCTGTGAGTTTTCATACTGACACAAAGACAAAGGGGTAAAAAGTAAGTAAAATATTTGTAAATTAATAAAAACAAATAATAATAATTTGAAAAACAAGCAAACAAATAATTAAAACAAATATTCCAACTGTAGAGAATGCAATTAAAGAGAGGCCTATTTGTATACAGCTTTGCATAAGGCAATGCTAGACAGGAATTGGACCCTGAAATACAGAAGGGCACATTCTCCGCATGGTGTTATCTTGCATTTCAACAGCTGTCATAGAAACTTACTACAAAATACTGACATAATGAAATTTGATTCCACAACAGCTCTGGCCCTTTTACTCAAATGTATTCAATCTGTAATGACAACAGACTAAGAAGATAAGACACATTTAGATTTTACTGAGTAGAAAATGCTTATGCACATTCACAGAAAGGAGAAAACATCATCTAATACATTCAGACTAGATACAATTTCATTGCAAATAGGAAGGTTTTGCTGCTAGTTCATCAATAGCACAAGAAGACATTGTATCTTTGATCTAAATAAATCTTAGACAACTTAATTTTTAGTACATTATTTCTCAAATTCTCAAATAATCTTTAAAAATAACAGTAAGTTGCAGTTACAATGTTTACAATATAGTCATTTTTAGAATATGCTTTTTATTATCACAGATTAATTACTATTATTAATGATAACAGTTTGCACTTTGCGTTTGAATTTTTTTTTAAGGGGGACTCTTCCGGCAGCAGCCATACTAGTTCGCAATGCTGGTGGCAGTGCTAGAGGTCATTGCATTCCGCTGAATATCTCAAGATCGCCTAATCATTCAGCCTTCCACTCATTTGCTCTTGTTTTAGAGTGAATTCTGTGTAAGAGATATCTGCATTGCTACCTTTGATTGTAGTTCCAATCTAGGCCTTCCTCAAAGAAAAACCTTGTAAAACATCCCCTCTCTGTGACCTGGGTAGACAGTGCATTTGGCACTGACTGATGCCAATAGCTTTCCTGCCTCTTAGTGTGTGTATTAGTGTGTGTGTGCAGAATTATTAGGCAAGTTGTATTTTTGAGGATTAATTTTATTATTGAACAACAACCATGTTCTCAATGAACCCAAAAAACTCATTAATATCAAAGCTGAATATTTTTGGAAGTAGTTTTTAGTTTGTTTTTAGTTATAGCTATTTTAGGGGGATATCTGTGTGTGCAGGTGACTATTACTGTGCATAATTATTAGGCAACTTAACAAAAAACAAATATATACCCATTTCAATTATTTATTTTTACCAGTGAAACCAATATAACATCTCAACATTCACAAATATACATTTCTGACATTCAAAAACAAAACAAAAACAAATCAGTGACCAATATAGCCACCTTTCTTTGCAAGGACACTCAAAAGCCTGCCATCCATGGATTCTGTCAGTGTTTTGATCTGTTCACCATCAACATTGCGTGCAGCAGCAACCACAGCCTCCCAGACACTGTTCAGAGAGGTGTACTGTTTTCCCTCCTTGTAAATCTCACATTTGATGATGGACCACAGGTTCTCAATGGGGTTCAGATCAGGTGAACAAGGAGGCCATGTCATTAGATTTTCTTCTTTTATACCCTTTCTTGCCAGCCACGCTGTGGAGTACTTGGACGCGTGTGATGGAACATTGTCCTGCATGAAAATCATGTTTTTCTTGAAGGATGCAGACTTCTTCCTGTACCACTGCTTGAAGAAGGTGTCTTCCAGAAACTGGTAGTAGGACTGGGAGTTGAGCTTGACTCCATCCTCAACCCAAAAAGGCCCCACAAGCTCATCTTTGATGATACCAGCCCAAACCAGTACTCCACCTCCACCTTGCTGGCGTCTGAGTCGGACTGGAGCTCTCTGCCCTTTACCAATCCAGCCACGGGCCCATCCATCTGGCCCATCAAGACTCACTCTCATTTCATCAGTCCATAAAACCTTAGAAAAATCAGTCTTGAGATATTTCTTGGCCCAGTCTTGACGTTTCAGCTTGTGTGTCTTGTTCAGTGGTGGTCGTCTTTCAGCCTTTCTTACCTTGCCCATGTCTCTGAGTATTGCACACCTTGTGCTTTTGTGCACTCCAGTGATGTTGCAGCTCTGAAATATGGCCAAACTGGTGGCAAGTGGCATCTTGGCAGCTGCACGCTTGACTTTTCTCAGTTCATGGGCAGTTATTTTGCGCCTTGGTTTTTCCACACGCTTCTTGCAACCCTGTTGACTATTTTGAATGAAACGCTTGATTGTTCGATGATCACGCTTCAGAAGCTTTGCAATTTTAAGAGTGCTGCATCCCTCTGCAAGATATCTCACTATTTTTGACTTTTCTGAGCCTGTCAAGTCCTTCTTTTGACCCATTTTGCCAAAGGAAAGGAAGTTACCTAATAATTATGCACACCTGATATAGGGTGTTGATGTCATTAGACCACACCCCTTCTCATTACAGAGATGCACATCACCTAATATGCTTAATTGGTAGTAGGCTTTCGAGCCTATACAGCTTGGAGTAAGACAACATGCATAAAGAGGATGATGTGGTCAAAATACTAATTTGCCTAATAATTCTGCACTCCCTGTATATATATATATATATATATATATATATATATATATATATATATATATATATATATACAGTATATACATATATACACACACAAATATTTATATTTAATCTAAATATTGCAGACCACACCTGTCTATATGTTAACATGTAACATTAATATTGCATCATATAATTGACTCATATAAATCAAAATTGTCGCTATCTCCCAAAAGCAATAAGCAGTGTAGCGTAACTTAAGAAAATTATAGATAGACAGATAGATAGATAAATAGATAGATGATAGATAGAACAGGCATAAAGGATAGATGATGATAGATAGCTATATAGCTAGATAGATAGATAGATAGAAAGATAGATAGATAGAAAGAAAGAAAGATTGATTGATATAAATAGATAGATGATAGATAGATGATAGACATGTTGTCCAATACAATTAATTTCCGTTCGTACACCTTATATTTTTTTAATCCATGGGCCCTGAGTTTAGTCTAATGTATTAGTTTGATTCTGATTATTACTATTTGCTAGTTTATAGGAAGTTAGTAAGTATGATTGATATGCACAGTTATAGTATTGACTATTGATAATGAATAATGTCTAATATGTCTATGATCATGAAATGATGGACATTGTTTTCTATCTGCACTTGTAATATTATCTATTTTATTTTCACTCAACCAAAATAAAAATGCTTAAAATATTTTTATGTTCTTATACATAGATTTACGTTAACATACTGCACATATGTATATTGTTTATGCATGTTTCTAATTAGAAAAAAATAAATGTTAATAAATGTGTAAAAACATCAGATGCCTGTTACCTACCATCATTTCAGGATGTCAGGGACCTTCTCAGGGGATGCCTCTACCACAAAGATTAACAGACGAGATCAGACTTCACAGATAACTATTTAACTACTTTGATACACAGAAGATACAGAAAATGTATTTGTTTATCCATGTGAAAATTAATACTTTATTGTGAACTTTTCTCTGTCCCTATTTACTTGATCAACATACTTTTCATGAGTCAAGGTTTCTCTCTAAAAAAATAGAATTGACAGTTCAGCTATTCCAAAATCTAGGTTTTCTAGCAAAAGAAGAGAAATATGTTCTTTCCCCAGGCCTGATTATCAAAAGCTCTCCGCACAGGTGAGATGATCTAAAATGATCCTCCAGCACTGCAAGATCCCTATTAAAATGTTCAAAAGGCATATTTTGCTATACTTCTCCAAGGGAAGATCTCTGCATTTCTGTATGTGAAGGATAGACAAGTCCAGTGCAATATAGCACTGCATGACATGAGAGTTCTGCTGCATTTACACTTTGTGCTTTGTATCCTATATTACATTAAACGTTGCACTTTCTATTTTGAATTTTATTATGTATATAGCATTTTATTTAGGATTGTGATTTTACACATTTTTTCATAGTTTCTGTGTAACTTTAACAAATTAGGATCATACTTTGTATATTTATGTGTATCTTTTACAGATTACATTGTACTTTGCATTTCTTCTATTTAGAATAAAACTTTAAAAATATCAGCTTTGGTTTCCCTGAGAGCTTCATTACATTATATGGTCTTGATAATCAAACATTCTCTAGTTTAGAGAGAAATTGTCATTCAGACTTCCTAGGGGCTGAACTCACTACATTTTCTAAGAAAAATGTCAGAACCTGGAAGTCCCAGAAAAATTAGAGATGCCTTCCAAAGAAAGTAATGAAGCTTTCTGGAATAGAAAATTTTACATAGGAAAGAGAATGTAACTGGAGAAAGAGAATGTAATTGGGCTGATAAAAGAAAGGCTCAGTTTGCATCAATTACAAATTAAACTGAAATGTTTTCACTACATTTAACTTGCTTCTGTCTATATTTTAGTATAGATTACTTTTCTTTTAGTTAAAATAAGTGTGTTGTAAATTTTGAGTTTGAATCAAATACAAATTAAACTGAAATGTTTTCACTAAAATTTAACCTCCTTTTGTCTATATTTTAGTATATATTACTTTTCTACTTTTACTTCACAGCTGGCAAGATAAATCAGTGAGACCAGCTTGTTTAAAATGACACATCCTTTCACAAGAATTGTGAGAGAGCTTCAGAAATACCCTGGGAACTCCACTGTTCAGCCACAGGAACTGCCCTGTCCATCCCACTTTCTGGAGCAAATACAAAGTGCAAGGTTATTTGTAAAAGATACACAGAAATATACAAAGAATGATCCTAATTTCTTAAAGTAACAAAGAAACTTTCAAAATATAATCAAAATTTGTAAAATCACTCCTGTATTTAAATATAAATGTATTAAAATATAAAAGAGAAAGTGCAAAGCTTATATGCAATAATGCTGAAAGGACCCAATCTGAAATTAAGTAATATAAAATACAGTGTAAAAAGTGTAATTGTAATGCAACTCATATCATGCAGTGAAATATTGCACTGGACTTGTCTCTCCTTTATATACAGAAATGAAAGATAGCGCACAGTGCTGGAGAGTTCCGCCCTTTTTTGCTGGAGAGTTCCACCCTTTTTCTTTTAAACATTCAGTAAGTTTAGCCCCTATGAAATCTGAACTACAATTTCTCTCCAACCTGAAGAATCTTTGATCATCAACACCCCCTACTCAAAATGATGTTGTTGGTTTTTAGGTTTCTCAAAGGATGATTTTTTTTTAACTTGACTTAAAACACAGTGTTGCTCTCTTCCTTGGTACAAGCCATGTCCTTAGCCCCTCTTCAGAGAAAAAATAAAATATTACAACATAACACAAAAACTTAATGAATTCACAGAGACTTTTTTGACAAAACTAGAATACATTGCATATGTTCCACATTTTGATGGAAACACATATTATATTTCCTTGGTTCAGATATAATATAACTTGAATTCTACCTGAGTAATTTATTTTGTCAGTTTTTCCAAGATTATGTATTTTTTTCTTTTTTACCTCCATTCTAGGAATGATTCAAATGTGATGTAATATGTAATATATTCTTCCTGCATAAAAAAATATGTCAATAAAATATTGTTATCTTACAACAAATCTGGAACTGATATATAGAGATTAAAAACTATTTATTAGTTAGTTATTTTAATTTCACATGTGAAGGTACATATATTATCTGAATTAATTTGCAAGCTATTTTTCAGCCATTTTAATTGTATTTGTCTGTTTTGTAATCCCTTTATTTGTGCCAAATATTTCTTTATTTGAGCATATCAGTAAATCTAAATAATTCATGGAAATTACCCTTTTGTTTGTTACATATATGTCATTAAGAAATGCTTAAGACACATCTGTTAACCTATCTTAGTGCTCTAAAACATTATCCAACTCTCAGGTCATTTATTATAACAGCCTTTACAAGAGCGAGGAAACATATTCTGCTGCTTGCTGCATAATACTTTAATATAAGGCAGGGTATTAATAAAATGATTATTTATAAATTCCTTCAAATGTCACCTAAAAAAATTAATAGACAAAGAAATATAAGCACGACTACCAAAAGGAAAAGGCAGACAGAACAGAAATTCCTAGCAGCTTATACACAACAAAGTAATAGCTTTGTGCAGAATGAAAAGAGAGAGCAAAGGATGCTGGGTATGCACATACATATTCATGAGTTTACATTGTAATGCTGAGACATCAGTGACAAGCTGGAAACTTGTATGGGCATAATATTAGAAATTGTAGCCTAGAAGGAGAGCAGATTTAAAATTATGGAACCTTCATAGATAGATCAATAATATATTGATTGAATACTTTATATCTATCTATCTGTTTCAAGGACAGGTGATGAAGGTTTAGGTTAGTAAGGCAGAAAACTGTCCTATGCACAGACTCCTGCTTCCAGTTAATGGTTTGTCTGTCTGTCTATTGTGCTCTAGGCTAGGACATCTATTTAAAACATCTACATAAAAACAAGGCAACATTATTCTTACTTAGGTCAATTAAATAGAAATAAAACCCTTCAGTGCTGCCCTCCCATTACTGACATCAGTGTTAGACGTTTGCGTTCTTAGACTATTGTGAAGTGACCATTCAAATCATAATAGAGCATGCACACAGAGAAACTACCATTAGTTTGCAGAAATCAACAAGCGACAACCCAGAATGCAACAGAATAAACTTAGATTATTGTAATGATAAGAGCCTTTTTCCCAATAGGCGTTTACCTATCACATAACTTCACATACTTTTTTTTATGTACCATAGATGACTAGCTACACAGAGAAGGGAAAGCATCCTACATACTACGGATGTTAAATGAGCAATAAAGTTATTTTTTTTATTATGATTATTTTAGCTGCTTAAAGAGACAATTTTGAAATGTCCACCAATGTCCACTTAAAGAGTGGGAAGTTTGGTTATTAGTCAGTAAGCAACCAGACATAAAACTGAAAAATGTTCTTTCATTATTCAGATAGAACATACAATTTTAAACAACTTTCCAATTTACTTTTATTATCAAATGTTCTTTGTTTTGTTGTGATCCTTTGTTGAAAAGCAGTAAGGTCAGTTCAGGTGTGTGTATGTGTCTACACTTCAATCTCCCTACGCATGTCAGGAGCACTACAGTGTACATAACTAGTATAACCATAGCTAAGTTTACATTATGTATATATATATATATACACACACACACATTTTTAAGAATTATTTTTTGGAATTATATAACTGAATGACAGAACTGAGAGAAAACTTTTAAATGACAGAGGAAGGGTGAGTGCCAACTTTTGAGCTGGAAACAGAGAGGCAGAAAGTGTGAAAAAAAGAAAGTTTAAAAGGACCACAAGATATCCAAGTCACCTCCCCAGTTAGGAATTATTGAAAACTACTTAGAAGTTATGATCATGGACAGACATTGGAGTCATAAATTAAGTTCATATCAGAAAGCTCTCATTATGGATGTGAGCTAACCACGACTGATGTTACTGGCAATAACTATAATACTGGTGGGATATGGCTGATCTGCTGGATGGCAATAACTCGAATTCAGGTGCAATGGCTTTGTGCGCAGGAGAATTATTAGAATGAAAAATAATTAAAATTTAATAATAAAAAAAAAAAAAAAAGAAGATGGAGGGGAGGAAGACAAACAGTGATGTAAGTCCATCTGAAGGAATTAGGAAAACTACTACAAAGAGATAGGTAAAGGGAAGAAAATAAATGAAATATGAGGAAAAAAAATAAGATTTTATTTTTTTATATACTTTAATTCCACTATTTCAAGCCAAGACTATACCAACCTCTGCTGGCTTTAGAATGGAAGCATCTTCCTCTGTGCAGCACGCCGGGCGGAAGGCGTTAAAAATACAATCTAGCTACGCAAGTTGCGCAGTACTACGCAACATGCGTAGAGAGATTGTAATTTAACTCCTCCTCCGTTGGTTTTCACTGATGTCCAGCCAGGCACTGTAGGGAGTTGCAGCACGACAGAGGTGACACCATCAGAGGAGATTCATTCCTGCTTGATGGTGTCAAAGACCACCAACATCTTCTCGTGGATCACCAGTGAAACTTGGGAATTGTCCAGTCCTGTGGTGACAGGTTTCACAACCTTGCTACATCTCTCTCTAGTTTGTAGCTTGTTACCTTCTATACTGAAGCCGAACAACAGAGATTTTGTTAACACAACAACAGTGGCAAACCCTGTTATCTAC
Organism: Bombina bombina; assembly: GCF_027579735.1. Classification (NCBI taxonomy): domain Eukaryota; kingdom Metazoa; phylum Chordata; class Amphibia; order Anura; family Bombinatoridae; genus Bombina; species Bombina bombina. The sequence continues at coordinate 449,163,513 of NC_069499.1, forward strand.
ATACTAAAGTCCAGATTGGATCCTCCAAATAAGGAAAGTAGTGTGTGGAGTTTTGCCCCTAAAAAACAATTGCTGCAAATAAGGTGTTTATATAGTTCAGTTTCTGGTTCACAAGAACTGCTGGTGCAATGATAAATGCCAACAGCATATGTTGTCGGCATTGATCGATGTGCGGCGGACATGATACACTACTTCGTATCATGTCCGCTCGCACATTGATAAATATGCCCCTAAATGTGAACACATAAACGCAATCCCAGTTTACACTAGAATAATTACTGCAACCTCAGAGCTCTGGTTAAATGTTATGCGAGTCAAAAAACAAAATTATATTTAAAAGTACATTTACACTCATAATAACACTATCTAATAAAAATTATTTAAAAAAAATATTGCACAAAAAAGTTATAAGCAGGGGCAGAACTACTGGTGATGCGACAGTCGTGACCGGGCCCAGGTGGTCCTTCCCAAGGGGGGCTTAAGTTAGTACAGACAGTTTTTTGTTGTTTTTTTATTAAATTTAAATTTTTATTTTTTTGTTGGCACTTGCCAATATAACTTTGAACCTTGGCTTCCCATTTTGGTGCGCCCCACACTACCGCGCAGATAGGCTAGAGACAACCTTGAGCAGCCCAGTAGTAAGTAGAGCCTAGAGTTGGCCATCTCCTCCTCCTGACTGACTGCACGTGTATCTGCTCGTGACTGCACGTGCAGTCTAGTTGGTAGGAGTCTGGGACATCTGGAACTTGGTCTGGGAGATGTGACATCTGCATCGCGGCAGACTGTGAGTGAGAGACTGAGTGGCAGCCGCCGCAGAGAAGAGCAGCAGCACCATGCGGTCAGACTCAGTCAGCAGCACCACACAGACAGTCACTGTTGAAGGCGCGCACATTGGTCAGTAAGCCAGCGTGTGAGCTCGGGCTGAGAGGGCTGGCAGGGGCAGCTGTGGCGGTTGTCAGCTTTTTATGGAGACAAGAGTAGACATCAGATGCTCAGCTGTGCAGCTCAGCTCATTGCTTGCCTAATACTGTAAAAGTGAACTGTATAAACTAGAGAAAGTGTCCACAGTTAATAAGCAAAAATCTTTTCCCAAATCTTCAACTTCTTCAACCAAATAAATGGGTTACAGTAAAGTAACCCATTTATTTGGTTAAAGTTGAAGATTAGGGAAAAGATTTTAATTAATACTTAGGGGCATATGTATCAAGCTCCGTATGGAGCTTGATGCCCCGTGTTTCTGGCGAGTCATCAGACTCGCCAGAAACAGCAGTTATGAAGCAGCGGTCACAAAGACCACTGCTCCATAACCTGTCCGCCTGCTCTGAGCAGGCGGACAGACATCGCAACCATACAACCCGATCAAGTACGATCGGGTTGATTGACACCCCTTGCTGGCGGCCTATTGGTCGCGAGTCTGCAGGGAGCTGCTGGTGCAATGATGAATACGTCAAGCGTATTGCTCGCCGTATTCAGCGAAGTCTGGCGGACCTGATCCGCACTGGCGGATCATGTCCGCCAGACTTTCATAACTAGAGGCCTTAGTCTCTCACTTATACTGACTTTTCATAATATTATTTTGATTTCACAGACAGTCATTATGGACTGAATCTCCATTCTGTTGAAAAAATAGAGACACATTCATGGCTAATTATAGAGACATTCACAAAAAACATATTCACTGCTTATCAGAGAGACTGCACTCATATGATGAGACATATTCATATAACAAGTAAATAAATAATGATGCTGACAGGTTGGAAGTTTAGGTACAGTTTTTGCCTGTGATATGTATTGTACATTCATAAGCTTTGCATGTGTGGGTGCTGTTTGTGCTTAGGGCATTTTAAAAGTGGTTTAATGGATAAGGTGTTTGTCTTCTTTCCTTCACTTGATAGTTGTTGGTGCAGTTTTTACCTGGGGCGTTTCTTGCTTGGGAGAATTGTTTTATTGTAGTGCTTTTTAACAGGGTGTGATTTTTTGATTTTGATTGCATCTTGAAGCATTATATATATATATGTGTTTGTATACAGCACAGTCAGCTATATATATGTGTGTATACAGCACACTCAATTTTTTATATATATATATATATATATATATATATGTGTGTGTGTATACAGCACATGCAAAAATGATTTTTTTTCTGTGTTAAATGTTGAAAAAAAAAGAATTAAATTCACTCTTTTTTTTGGCGGGAGGGGGTGGGGGTGGGGGGGGGGCCTGCTTGGATTCTTGCACCTGTGCCCTGTGGTTTCTAGTTACGCCTCTGGTTATAAGGGCTTAATGATATGAGATCTCAGGTGTTAGAAAAAAAGGCAGGCAAAGGGCTTTAACAATATATGTGTGAGAATATACGTATACAGTCCTTTTTTCTAAATGAAAAGGTGCTATACTCAACAAAAAGGTGCTGGTACGCATTGATTTTTGATTGATATATTCTGCTCAGTAACTTTGAGAAAAGCAAAGGTACAATATTATTTACAATATTTGATGTATTTTGCAGCCCCCTCCTGTGAGAACTAGAGTATTTACATGATGATTACAAATATGAGTCGGTAGAGGTAAGGGTACTCAGTACTGGTGAGTGACACCACAAAAAAAGCCCTGTGTGTATATATATATATATATATATATATATATTTATATATATATATATACACAACAACATTTAAAATTAGTGGGAGGTAAAAGGTAAGTTTAAAATCCTTCACTACGCACAAAATATAGAGAAAATAGCTCAATTGTAGTTCATTAACAAATCTAGACAAGGCTTGTTTTTCCCACAGAAAACCTCTGAATTACATTCGCCAAGATTTAGAGTTTGGCGTTAGCCGTCAAAAGCAGCGTTAAGGGGTCCTAACGCTGCTTTTTACCGCCCGCTGGTATTTAGAGTCAGGCAGGAAAGGGTCTACCGCTCACTTTCATTCCGCGACTCGAGGCTACCGCAGATCCCCTTACGTCAATTGCGTATCCTATCTTTTCTATGAGATTTGCCTAACGCTGGTATTTCGAGTCTTGGAAGAAGTGAGCGGTAGAGCCTCTACCGACAAGACTCCAAACGCAAAAAAAAGTCAGTAGTTAAGAGCTTTATGGGCTAACGCGGGAACATAAAGCTCTTAACTACTGTGCTATAAAGTACACTAGCACCCATAAACTACCTATGAACCCCTAAACCGAGGCCCCCCCCCCCACATCGCCAACCCTATAATAATTTTTTTTAACCCCTAATCTGCCACTCCGGACACCGCCGCAACCTACATTATACCTATGAACCCCTAATCTGCTGCCCCTAACATCGCCGACACCTACATTATATTTATTAACCCCTAATCTGCCCCCCCCAACGTCGCCGCCACCTACCTACACTTATTAACCCCAAATCTGCCGACCGGACCTTGCCGTCACTATAATAAATGTATTAACCCCTAAACCGCCGCCCTCCCGCCTCGTAAACACTATAATAAATAGTATTAACCCCTAATCTGCCCTCCCTAACATCGCCACCACCTACCTACAAATATTAACCTCTAATCTGCCGCCCCCACCGTCGCCACTACTATAATAAAGTTATTAACCCCTAAACCTAAGTCTAACCCTAACCCTAACACCCCCTAACTTGCATATAATTTTAATTAAACAAAATGAATTTACTATCATTAAATAAATTATTCCTATTTAAAACTAAATACCTATAAAATAAACCCTAATATAGCTACAATATAACTAATAGTTACATTGTAGCTATTTTAGGATTTAGATTTATTTTACAGGCAACTTTGTATTTATTTTAACTAGGTACAATAGCTATTAAATAGTTAATAACTATTTAATAGCTACCTAGTTAAAATAAGTACAAAATTACCTGTAAAAGAAATCCTAACCTAAGTTACAAATACACCTAACACTACACTAGCAATAAATTAATTAAATAAATTAACTACAATTAGCTAAACTAAAATACAATTAAATAAACTAATCTATAATACAAAAAAACAAACACTAAATTACAGAAAATAAAATAAATTTACAAGAAGTTTAAACTAATCACACCTAATCTAAGCCCCCTAATAAAATAAAAAAGCCCCCCAAAATAATAAAATGCCCAACCCAATTCTAAATTACAAAGTAATCAGCTCTATTACCAGCCCTTAAAAGGGCCTTTTGCGGGGCATTGCCCCAAAGTAATCAGCTCTTTTACCTGTAAAAAAATATACACCCCCCAACATTAAAACCCACCACCCACATACCCCAACTCTAACCCACCCAAACCTCCCTTAAATAAACCTAACACTAACCCCCTGAAGATCTCCCTACCTTGAGTCGTCTTCACCCAGCCGAGCCGAATTCTTCATCCAAGCGGAGCAAGAAGATGTCCTCCATCCGGTAGAAGTCTTCATTCAAGCGGGGCAAGAAGAGGTCCTCCATCCGGTAGAAGTCTTCATCCAAGCGGGGTCTTCTATCTTCATCCATCCGAAGCGGAGCGGAGCCATCTTCCAGCCAGCCAACGCGGAGCCATCCTCTTCAACCGACGGACTAACGACGAATGGCGGTTCCTTTACGGGACATCATCCAAGATGGCACCCCTCGAATTCTGATTGGCTGATAGGATTCTATCAGCCAATCGGAATTAAGGTAAGAAAAATCTGATTGGCTGATTCAATCAGCCAATCAGATTGAAGTTCAATCTGACCTCACATTCTATTGGGTAGGGCATTTTATTATTTTGGGGGGCTTTTTTATTTTATTAGGGGGCTTAGATTAGGTGTAATTAGTTTAAACTTCTTGTATAATTTTTTTATTTTCTGTAATTTAGTGTTTGTTTTTTTTGTATTATAGATTAGCTTATTTAATTGTATTTTAGTTTAGATGATTGTAGTTAATTTGTTTAATTAATTTATTGATAGTGCAATGTTAGGTGTATTTGTAACTTAGGTTAGGATTTCTTTTACAGGTAATTTTGTACTTATTTTAACTTGGTAGCTATTAAATAGTTATTAACTATTTAATAGCTATTGTACCTAGTTAAAATAAATACAAAGTTGCCTGTAAAATAAATATAAATCCTAAAATAGCTACAATGTAACTAATAGTTATATTGTAGCTATATTAGGGTTTATTTTATAGGTAAGTCTTTAGTTTTAAATAGGATTAATTTATTTAATTATAGCAAATTTATTTAGATTAATTTAAATTATATTTAAGTTAGGGGTGTGTTAGGGTTAGACTTAGGTTTAGGGGTTAATAACTTTATTATAGTAGTGGCGACGGTGGGGGCGGCAGATTAGGGGTTAATATTTGTAGGTAGGTGGTGGCGATGTTAGGGAGGGCAGATTAGGGGTTAATAAAAATTATTATAGTGTTTGCAAGGCGGGAGTGCGGCGGTTTAGGGGTTAATACATTTTTTATAGTGGCGGCGAGGTCCGGTCGGCAGATTAGGGTTTAATAAGTGTAGGTAGGTGGCGGCAACATTGGGGGGGGGCAGATTAGGGGGTAATAAATATAATATGGGTGTCAGCGATGTTAGGGGCAGCAGATTAGGGGTTCATAGGGATAATGTAGGTTGCGGCGGTGTCCGGAGCAGCAGATTAGGTTTAATAGTATAATGCAGGTGGCAACGATGTTGGGGGCGGCAGATTAGGGGTTAATAAGTGTAAGGTTAGGGGTGTTTAGACTCGGGGTTCATGTTAGGGTGTTAGGTGTAGACTTAGAGAGTGTTTCCCCATAGGAAACAATGGGGCTGCGTTAGGAGCTGAACGCTGCTTTTTTGCAGGTGTTAGGTTTTTTTTTGGCCAGCTTAGCCCCATTGTATCCTATGGGGAAATCGTGCACAAGCACGTTCAGCCAGTTTACCGCTACCGTAGGCAACGCTGGTATTGAGGGTTGAAGTGGAGCTAAATTATGCTCAACGCTCCTTTTTATGAGGCTAATGCAGCCATTCAGAAAACTCTAAATACCAACGTTGTCTTAAGGGTGCGCTGGAAAAAAAGCAGCGTTAGCACCGCGGGTCTTTACCGACGAAACTCTAAATCTAGCCGATTGTTTCTAATGCAGCAAAGAATTCTGGGTAAGATATGCAAATTATGTTCACAATGACACACCTTTTTACTTCAAGTCTGCTTTTCAGCAGATTCCCTTTACGCCAAAGCATCACTGTTCACACAGCTTATAAGCTTAGCTAGGGTTAGTGCAGTGATTCATAACCATCCCAGGACAGACTATTTCATGGTTTTTCCACTCATCAGCTGGGAGAAGGTTTGAATCACTGCTGGGTGAAGATGATTTCAGGGCAAAATACAACAACATTTAAAATTGGGGGGAGGTAAAAGGTGAGTTTAAAATCCTCCACTATGCACAAAATATAGAGAAAATAACTCATTGTGTAGATCATTAACAAATCTAGACAGGCCAGAAGGCTTGTTTTTCCACAGAAAACCTCTGAATTACATTGTTTCCAATGCAGCAAAAGATTCTGAGTAAGATATGCAAATTAGGTTCACAATGGCACACCTTTTTACTTTGTCTGCTTTTCAGTAGATTCCCTTTACGCCAAAGCATCACTGTTCACACAGCTTATAAGCTTAGCTAGGGTTAGTGCAGTGATTCATAACCATCCCAGGACAGACTGTTTCGTGGTTTTTGCCACTCATCAGCTGAGAGAAGGTTTGATTCACTGCTGGGTGCAGTTGATTTCGGGGCAAAAAACAACAACATTTAAAATTAGGGGGAGGTAAAAGGTGAGTTTAAAATCCTCCACTACGCACAAAATATATACGGCTAGATTTAGAGTTTGGCGGCCAAAGGGGTGCGTTAGCTACGCGTGCTTTTTTTCCCCCGCACCTTTTAAATACCGCTGGTATTTAGAGTTCACAGAATGGCTGGGTTTTCAGTGCATTAGGCTCCAAAAAGGGAGCATAGAGCATAATTTAACGCCACTGCAACTCTAGATACCAGCGTTGCTTACGGACGCGGCCAGCTTCAAAAACGTGCTCGTGCATGATTCCCCCATAGAAAACAATGGGGCAGTGTGAGCTGAAAAAAACCTAACACCTGCAAAAAAGCAGCGTTCAGCTCCTAACGCAGCCCCATTGTTTTCTATGGGGAAACACTTCCTACATCTGCACCTAACACCCTAACATGAACCCCGAGTCTAAACACCCCTAACCTTACACTTATTAACCCCTATTCTGCCGCCCCCGCTATCGCTGACACCTGCATATTTTTTTTAACCCCTAATCTGCCGCTCCGTAAACCGCCGCTACCTACATTATCCCTATGTACCCCTAATCTGCTGCCCCTAACACCGCCGACCCCTATATTATATTTATTAACCCCTAATCTGCCCCCCACAACGTCACCTCCACCTGCCTACACTTATTAACCCCTAATCTGCCGAGCGGACCCCACCGCTACTATAATAAAGTTATTAACCCCTAATCCGCCTCACTCCCGCCTCAATAACCCTATAATAAATAGTATTAACCCCTAATCTGCCCTCCCTAACATCGCCGACACCTAACTTCAATTATTAACCCCTAATCTGCCGACCGAATCTCGCCGCTACTGTAATAAATGGATTAACCTCTAAAGCTAAGTCTAACCCTAACACTAACACCCCCCTAAGTTAAATATAATTTTTATCTAACGAAGTAAATTAACTCTTATTAAATAAATTATTCCTATTTAAAGCTAAATACTTACCTGTAAAATAAACCCTAATATAGCTACAATATAAATTATGATTATATTATAGCTATTTTAGGATTAATATTTATTTTACAGGCAACTTTGTATTTATTTTAACCAGGTACAATAGCTATTAAATAGTTAAGAACTATTTAATAGCTAAAATAGTTAAAATAATTACAAAATTACCTGTAAAATAAATCCTAACCTAAGTTACAATTAAACCTAACACTACACTATCAATAAATTAATTAAATACAATACCTATAATTATCTACAATTAAACCTAACACTACACTATCAATAAATTAATTAAATAAAATACCTACAATTATCTACAATTAAACCTAACACTACACTATCAATAAATTAATTAAATAAAATACCTACAAATAAATACAATTAAATAAACTAACTAAAGTACAAAAAATAAAAAAGAACTAAGTTACAAAAAATAAAAAAATATTTACAAACATTAGAAAAATATTACAACAATTTTAAACTAATTACACCTACTCTAAGCGCCCTAATAAAATAACAAAGCCCCCCAAAATAAAAAAATGCCCTACCCTATTCTAAATTAAAAAAGTTCAAAGCTCTTTTACCTTACCAGCCCTGAAAAGGGCCATTTGCGGGGCATGCCTCAAAGAATTCAGCTCTTTTGCCTGTAAAAAAAACATACAATACCCCCCCCCCAACATTACAACCCACCACCCACATACCCCTAATCTAACCCAAACCCCCCTTAAATAAACCTAACACTAAGCCCCTGAAGATCTCCCTACCTTGTCTTCACCTCACCGGGTCCCGATCTGTCCAGAAGAGGGTCCGAAGTCTTGATCCAAGCCCAAGCGGGGGGCTGAAGAGTGACGTCCATCCTCGGGCTGAAGTCTGGATCCAAGCGGCGGCTGAAGAAATCCATCATCGGGCTGAAGTCGGAAGTCCATCATCGGGATGAAGTCTTCTATCAAGCCGCATCTTCAATCTTCTTTGTTCCGGAGTGGAGCGGAGCCATCTTCTTCCCAGCCAACACGGATCCAACCTCTTCAAGCGACGCCTACTAGCCGAATGACGGTTCTTTTAAATGACGTCATCCAAGATGGCGTCCCTCGAATTCCGATTGGCTGATAGGATTCTATCAGCCAATCGGAATTAAGGTAGGAAAATTCTGATTGGCTGATGGAATCAGCCAATCAGAATCAAGTTCAATACGATTGGCTGATCCAATCAGCCAATCAGATTGAGCTTGCATTCTATTGGCTGATCGGAACAGCCAATAGAATGCGAGCTCAATCTGATTGGCTGATTGGATCAGCCAATCATATTGAACTTGATTCTGATTGGCTGATCCGATCAGCCAATAGAATGCGAGCTCAATCTTATTGGCTGATTGGATCAGCCAATCGTATTGAACTTGATTCTGATTGGCTGATTCCATCAGCCAATCAGAATTTTCCTACCTTAATTCCGATTGGCTGATAGAATCCTATCAGCCAATCGGAATTCGAGGGACGCCATCTTGGATGACGTCATTTAAAGGAACTGTCATTCGGCTAGTAGGCGTCGCTTGAAGAGGTTGGATCCGTGTCGGCTGGGAAGAAGATGGCTCCGCTCTGGACTTCCTCCAGATGATGGACTTACGACTTCAGCCCGATGATGGATTTCTTCAGCCGCCGCTTGGATCCAGACTTCAGCCCGAGGATGGACGTCACTCTTCAGCCCCCCGCTTCGGCTTGGATCAAGACTTCGGACCCTCTTCTGGACAGATCGGGACCCGGTGAGGTGAAGACAAGGTAGGGAGATCTTCAGGGGCTTAGTGTTAGGTTTATTTAAGGGGGGTTTGGGTTAGATTAGGGGTATGTGGGTGGTGGGTTGTAATGTTGGAGGGGTATTGTATGTTTTTTTTACAGGCAAAAGAGCAGAACTCTTTAGGGCATGCCCCGCAAAAAGCCCTTTATTTAGCTTTAAATAGGAATAATTTATTTAATAAGAGTTAATTTATTTTGTTAGATAAAAATTATATTTAACTTAGGGGGGTGTTAGGGTTAGGGTTAGACTTAGCTTTAGGGGTTAATACATTTATTAGAATAGCGGTGAGCTCCAGTCGGCAGATTAGGGGTTAATGTTTGAAGTTAGGTGTCGGCGATGTTAGGGAGGGCAGATTAGGGGTTAATACTATTTATTATAGGGTTATTGAGGCGGGAGTGAGGCGGATTAGGGGTTAATAACTTTATTATAATAGCGGCGCGGTCCGGTTGGCAGAATAGGGGTTAAAAAAAATGTATTAGAGTGGAGGCGATGTGGGGGGACCTCGGTTTAGGGGTACATAGGTAGTTTATGGGTGTTAGTGTACTTTAGAGCACAGTAGTTAAGAGCTTTATAAACCGGCGTTAGCCCATAAAGCTCTTAACTACTGACTTTTTTCTGCGGCTGGAGTTTTGTCGTTAGATTTCTAACGCTCACTTCAGCCAAGACTCTAAATACCGGCATTAGAAAGATCCCATTGAAAAGATAGGATACGCAATTGACGTAAGGGGATCTGCGGTATGGAAAAGTCGCGGCTGGAAAGTGACCCTTTAATGACTGGCTCCAAATACCAGAGGGCGGTAAAAACCAGCGTTAGGAGCCTCTAACGCTGGTTTTGACGGCTACCGCCCAACTCTAAATCTAGGCCATAGAAAATAACTCATTGTGTAGTTCATTAACAAATTTAGATATATATATATATATATATATATATACAGTATATGTGTGTGTACAGATTTTTTTTATGTATTTATATGTGTATATATGTATTTACAGACATATATACACATATAAAAACACATAAATACATACTGTATGTACACATATATATATATATATATATATATACATATATATATATATATATATATATATATATATATATAAGTGCAGTGGAGCCCTTTGCAGTCAAGTAGATGAAAACATGTAAAATCATATGTATGCAATATTCATATTTAAAGGGACATAATACTCATATGCTAAATCACTTGAAACTGATGCAGTATAACTGTAAAAAGCTGACAGGAAAATATCACCTGAGCATCTCTATGTAAAAAAGGAAGATATTTTACCTCACAATTTCCTCAGCTCAGCAGAGTAAGTTCTGTGTAAAAAGTTATACTCAGCTGCTCCCAGCTGCAGGTAAACAAATTTAAAAAAATGAAGAAATGAACAGCAGCCAATCAGCATCAGCAGTGCTGAGGTCATGAACTCTTACTGTGATCTCATGAGATTTCACTTAACTCTCATGAGATTTCATAGTAAGCTTCCTTTACCTGATTGGTGAAATAATATGAGAGTGCACAATGCTAGTCCCTTCAGATGTCCCAGGACAAACACACTAAAATGCTGCTTAGAAATCCTTTACAATGGGAGGTGGCTACTGAGGAACTTTTGAGGTAAAATATCTTTCTTTTTTACATAGAGATGTTCAGGTGATAATTTCTAATCAGCTTTTTACAGCTATGCTGCATCACTTTCAAGTGTTTAAACATTTGGGTATTATGGCCCTTTAATAAAGTTTTATACTGTTTATTAACTGTATATATTATACATTCCAATGTTCTGCACATGTATTATGATATACTATATATATATATATATATATATATATATATATATAAAACAAGAAGAAGAAATCCAATTGTCGCGCTCTCTGGATTTAAACTACTGCAATTCTACAGAATAAAGGTTGCTGCGTTTAAATCCAGAGAGTGCGACAATTGGATTTCATTTGGATATAGCTTTTGAACCCTGGTACTTTATCTCAAGGCGAGTGGGAGTGGGCTATCTACCTTTTTTTATATTTATATATATATATGTATATATTTATGTATATATCTATAAATAATCATGTATGTATGTGTGTATACAATATATAATATATATATATATATATATATACTGTAGGTATAAATATATATATATATATATATATATATATATATATATATTTGTGTAAAAACCATCAGATATATATATTTAACCCCTCCACCCAATACGACATATATATATGTCGTGCTGTACTTTGGCTATCGTATCGCACCACGATATATACGTTGTCACTTCAGGATGCTCCAGAACTTTCGGCTGTTAAGTTACAGCCGAGATCTGGAGGTCCTGAAGCTACAGGCATCACCCGCATATGGAGCCGGAGCGCAATCGGTGCTTCGCCTCCATATGAGGGCAGATGCCTGATCATTACAGACAGTGACACAGGGGAGGCAGGAGGGAGCGGGAGGAAGTGGGATGGGCCCCATACTGTGATTAAAATTTGTAGTAATGGGACATGGAGGTATGGGGCAGCTACGCTACAATGGGATCTGGGGTGTGGGGGTTATAAGGGGATCTGGGTGATCTAACTAAAGATTGTGGGTGGGAGGGAGGCGGTTACACTACCTGCAACCAAATAAAAAATAACTATTTTAATAAAAAAACATGTTTTTATAAAAAAAAATGTTTTATAGGTACTGTACCTAAGATGGCGCCTAAGAGTCAGAGAGGGAAGGTTTAGAGAGCTATGGGGGGGGGCGACAGTGGGTTGGGGGACAAGGGGGGATCCTATACCGGAAAAAAATATATTTAAAAAAAAAGCCTTATTTTTTCATACTGGCAGACTGTCTGCCAGTACCTAAGATGGGGGTTACGAGTGGGGGGTGGGGGAGGAAAGAGAGCTGTTTGGGAGGGATCAGGTAGGGATCAGGGGGTGGGGAGTGTCAGGAAGGAGACCAATCTCTACACTAAAGCTAACATTAACCTTTTAAACTACCAAATTAACCCCTTCACTGCCAGGAATAATAGAAGTGTGGTGCGCAGCTGCAATTAGCGGCCTTCTAATTACCAAAAAGCAATAGCAAAGCCATATATGTCTGCTATTTATGAACAAAGGGGATCCCAGAGAAACTTTTACAAACATTTGTGTCATGATTGCACAAGCAGTATGTAAATAATTTCTGTGAGAAACCCAAAGTTTGTGAAAAAAGTACCATTTTTTTTTATATTTGATGGCATTTGTCGGTGAAATGGTGGCATGAAATATACCAAAATGGGCCTAGATCAATACCTTGGGTTGTCTACTTAAAAATATATATATAGATTTGATAGTAAATAAAAAAGAAACAAAGCTCTATTTTTATTTAAATGGGGTGATAGCATTAGCAAAAATGCTAAAAATGCTCTGGTATTTTGGGCAAGTTTTTGTCTGGAAGTCCCGGTAGTGAAAGGGTTAAATACCTATTTAAGAATAAATAGAACATATTCTGATGTGTGCAGAACATTGGATTATGAAATATGCAAAATTATTTTCTTATGTTGCTTTTTAAATAACTTGATCATGTTTGTGTAACTTGTGGGTATTAGGTGTTTTTTCAACTTTTTCGGCTCCATTTTGAAGTCTATGGGGGATTACGATGCTGCGTTTGTGACTTCTCAAACACACCGCAACTTTGCAAACACAGGAGCTTAAACGTTTTACTTTCAACTCGTAATCCAAGCGTGAATCTCCAAGCGCAAAAAAAAGCTCCACTCGTATACTGGCCCAATGTGTTTACTAACCCTTTAATTTCCAAAAGTTCTGTTTTGGGTCAAATGAACTACAAAACACTTTGTAATAACTGCCTGTAAACCCATAAGCTCATGTCTTTTGCTAAGTAATAGCTAAATGCCAAATCTAGATGTTGATGGCATTTATAAAATTAAGGACGAAATTACAAGCAGAGCACAATCATATAAGCAGTATGGAACATTAACATGACTGGAGTGCTATATAAAGTTTATATATATATATATATATATATATATATATATATATATATATATATATATTGTGCTTGGTAGTATAATGCACTCTACAATATTCATGTAGAATAGTGCATGTGCATTCTTTCTTCAGATAATCGATTTAATTAAGGGACCAGACTAAAATTTGATTAAAGGGACAGTCTACTCCAAAAATGTTATTGTTTAAAAAGATAGATACCCTTTCCCTAGTTTTGCATAACCAGCACGGTTATATTAATTAGAGATGTGCAGCAAAGAAATTGTAATTTTGGACAAAATTTTCATTCTGAATATTCAGGGAAATTAATTTCCCCAAATATTTGGTGGCTGCTCTATTCAGTATTCAATACGATTTAAACTTAAAACTGGATTTTAGTTAAACATTTACATTTGTTTTTGTTAAAAGGAATGTAAATGTTTAAAAGCTACAGGGGAAAAGTTCACCTGTAGCTACAATACTTACCTTGATGTGCTCTGGAGAGCATGGAAAGCACGCTAAGGTAAGCATTAACTCCTTAAAAAAAAATAATCTAAATTTTCTTTCATTTTTGTCACAAATATGCATTTGCATGAAAACGAATGCACATCTCTAATATTAATATACATTTTACCTCTGTGGATCCCTTGGGCCCCATTACATATGCGGCGTTCAGCCAATCGGAATTCAAGGGATGCCATCTTGGATGACGTCACTTAAAGGAACCTTCATTCTGGAAGAGTCATCGTAAGAAGAGGATGCTCCGCGCCGGATGTCTTGAAGATGGACCCGCTCCGTGCCAGATGGATGAAGATAGAAGATGCCGTCTGGATGAAGACTTCTGCCCGTCTGGAGGACCACTTCTGCTGGTTTCGATGAAGACTTCTCCCGGCTTCTTTGAGGACTTCTTGCCGCTTGGATGAAGACTTCTCCCGGCTTCGTTGAGGATAGATGTCCGGTCTTCAAAACTGTAAGTGGATCTTCGGGGGTTAGTGTTAGTTTTTTTTAAGAGTTTATTGGGTGGGTTTTATTTTTAGATTAGGGTTTGGGCACTTATAAAAGAGCTAAATGCCCTTTTAAGGGCAATGCCCATACAAATGCCCTTTTCAGGGCAATGGGGAGCTTAGGATTTTTAGATTAGGATTTTATTTGGGGGGTTGGTTGTGTGGGTGGTGGGTTTTACTGTTGGGGGGTTGTTTGCATTTTTTTTTTTTTACAGGTAAAAGAGCTGATTTCTTTGGGGCAATGCCCAACAAAATGCCCTTTTAAGGGCTATTGGCAGTTTAGTTTAGGATAGGGTTTTTTTTTATTTTGGGGGGGCTTTTTTCATTTTGAGATGGCTATTAGATTAGGTGTAATTAGTTTAAATATCTGATCATTTATTTTTTATTTTGTGTAATTTAGTGTTTTTTTGTAATTTAGTTAATTGTATTTAATTAATTTAATTTATTTAATTGTAGTGTAAAGTTAGATGTTAGTGTAAGACAGGTCAGGTTTTATTTTACAGGTAACTTTGTATTTATTTTAGCTAGGTAGTTAGTAAATAGTTTATAACTATTTACTAACTATTCTACCTAGTTAAAATAAATACAAACTTGCCTGTAAAATAAAAATAAAACCTAAGATAGCTACAATGTAACTATTAGTTATATTGTAGCTAGCTTAGGGTTTATTTTACAGGTAAGTATTTAGTTTTAAATAGGAATTATTTAGTTAATGATAGGAATTTTTAATTCGATATATTTTAATTAAATTAAAGTTAGGGAGTGCTAGGGTTAGATTTAGGGTTAGGTTTAGGGGTTAATAACTTTAGTATAGTGGCGGCGACGTTGGGGGCGGCAGATTAGGGGTTAATAAATGTAGGTAGGTGGCGGCGATGTTAGGGGCGGCAGATTAGGGGTTAATAATATTTAACTAGTGTTTGTGATGCGGGAGTGTGGCAATTTAGGGGATAATATGTTTATTATAGAGGTGGCGATGTCCGGAGCGGCAGATTAGGGGTTAATGAGTACAATGTAGGTGTCGCGATGTAGGGGGTGGCAGATTAGGTATTAATAAGTGTAAGATTAGGGGTGTTTAGACTCGGGGTTCATGTTAGGTGTAAACATAAATTTAGTTTCCCCATAGAAATCAATGAGGCTGCGTTACAGAGCTTTACGCTGCTTTTTTGCAGGCGTTAGACTTTTTTTCAGCTGGCTCTCCCCATTGATGTCTATTGGGAAATTGTGCACGAGCACGTAAAACCAGTTCACCGCAGCTTTCAGCAGCGCTGGTATTGGAGTGCGGTATGGAGCTCAATTTTGCTTTACACTCACTTCTTGCCTGATAACGCCGGGTTTTTGTAAACCTGTAATACCAGCGATGTAGGAAAGTGAGCGGTGCAATAACTTGCATGTTATTACCGAGCAGCTCTTACCGCAAAACTCGTAATCTAGCCGAATGTGTTTTAACCCCTATATCTGCCATCAAACCCACACCGCAAATACAAATAAAGTATTAACCCCTATATCCGTTAACCCCAACATCGCCAAACTACCTATTAAAGTATTAACCCCTAAACCGCCAAAGCCCACAATGCAAACTACCTATCAAAGTATTAACCCCTAAACCCCCAAGCCCACGACGCAAATAAATACATAAATTACTAAGCCCCCTAACCTAACACCCCCTAAATGAACCCAAATTACCTAAATTACAAAATACTAAAGTTTCTATTAAAATGTTACAAAAATAACACTACTAAAAAATAAACTAAGTATGAATTAAAGGGACAGTCAAGTCAAAATTAAAATTCTGGTGTATACTGTCCCTTTAAACCCCAATTACATAAAATAAATAAATCTAGGGCTTTTTGCAGGGCATTGTCCCAAGATAATCAGCTCTTTTACATTAAAAATACACAAAGTCCCCCCTAACAGTAAAATCCCCCCATCCACCAAACCCCCAAAATAAAAAACCTAACACTAAAAAAACAAAACTACCCATTGCCCTGAAAAGGGCATTTGTTTAGGCATTGCCCTTAAAAGGGCATTTAGCTCTTTTACAAAGTGCCTACCCTAATCTAAATAAATAAAACCCCCACAAAAATTAAAAAAAAACCTAAGTCTAACCCCCAGGTTGATACTCACCATTAATGAAGTCCGGCGGAGAAGGTCCGGTCCCATGCGGTGAAGTCTTCTTCCAAGTAGCGACCTCTTCTTTACTCTTCCAGGAACAATCCGGCACAGAGCGGAGGGCAGAGCTGAAGATCGATGACTGCAGAGCTGAAGACCGGCGACCCTGGAACTGAAGACCAGCGACCGCGGAGCCATGGAGCGTGGAGGATCCTCTTCGTACGATCGCCGCTGTACACTGGATAGTGAATTCAATGGACGCGATTAAAAATGTCGTCCCTTGAATTCCTATTGGCTGATTTGATTCTTCAAATTCAAATCAGCCAATAGGATGAGAGTTACTCAAATCCTATTGGCTGTTCAAATCAGCCAATAGGATGAGAGCTACTGAAATTCTATTGGCTATTCAAATCAGCCAATAGAATTTCAGTAGCTCTCATACTATTGGCTGATGTGAACAGCAAATAGGATTTGAGTAGCTCTCATCCTATTGGCTGATTTGAATTTGAAGAATCAAATCAGCCAATAGGAATTCAAGGGATGCCATTTTTTTTTCAATATTATATTTTATTGATGAGTTGTACAGAACAAAAATCATACTGACAGGGAGAGAATATGCTTTCAAGGTAAAGACATTGTTCAAAAAACACAATTTTAAAGCATTCTGTGTCATACTGTTTTCAGGCTGTGTTGTCTCTCCGGCAGCTCCGGCCGCTAGCCGCGGGAAGAGGGCCCTAAGTACACCATTGCACCTTAGGTATAGCAGTATATTAAGAAGAGGAGATATCAACTTTACAATACGTACAATAAAAAAGAACACCCATAACTATGTAATTAGGAAAAACTAAACTGTGGTGTACAGTGCTGTCATCTCAAAATTATAAAAACGAACTGTGAGGAACATTTACATCATTGGGTATCATGGGAAATCTCAGCAGTATTATTATGGCCATTACAACCCATGCTGCATAAAAGACAGAGTATAAATATTATATTAACCCCAGGGTTTTGTTGGCAGGTATGGCAGCATTTAGTAATATATGTAGGAGTCTCTGTGTAATGGGTCAGTGGAGTGATTCAAGGGAAATACTATTGGGTGAATTTTATTTAATACACCTTAGGAAATGCTTAAGCTCCATGTGGTGTCATATATCCTGTAATGATCGTTATCTAGGTGAGCTAAAAAACAAGGAATCATCGTCACATTAGAATATGTCCCAACACCACAGCAAAGCACATGCCAATACCACCAGAGTACTGTTTATCGGTGCCTCAGCAGGACACTGTTAGAGAAGGGCATCCCCATGTCACCCCTCTCCTGTTCTCAGGATGCATCCAGCACCATATAAGCAACATAAGTCCTGCCATAAGTAGACCCGGTATGTAGTTGGCGCATCGCCGCATCTGCAAGATTCATCACTGTTATGTTCACAGGTAAGAGGCTTGTCGGGCTTTTGGAGTTGCTTTTTTAGGTGGGCTCCCCCGGGCCTCTGCAGCAAAGCCGCTCGTGCCGGTAATTTCCTCCTCCTCTGATGTTTGGTCCAGGTATAGTCCAGTGCTCGGTTCCCTGGTTTTGCGCTCAGGAAATTTGGTTCTCTCTGGGTAATTTTAGTCATTTCTGACAGCTTCGGGGCGTTCCTCTAATAACGGTAGCCATTGCTTTTGAGACCCCAGCTGCAGCTTTGTGTTGCGAGTGCCTCTGGATGTATTGGGGGCTGTTTGATTGCACCCTGAACCATGCGGCTCCCAAAGTTTGGGCTTGTAGTCGGTATCAGTACGGTTATTTTGGGGCTTTATTTCCAGTGAGTCCATCTTGAGTGCTGTGTTCTTGTTCTCAATGTTTAAGTGCTTCAACAGGTAGTCATATGGAGCTCTCTCAATTAGCCTGTGCATGTTGATGTCAAATTTTGCAAAAAGATCTTCACATCGCGCCTTGCAGCTTTCTTCCGCCATGTCTGTCATGCTTCACCACAGAAAGTTATCTCCACCTTGTTGCAAAGATCCCAATGCTATGTGGTAGGAGAGATCGGTAGATTAGCTTATTGATTTCTTAATGATAGGTTGTGAAGAGGTTCAGTAAGTCATTTTTCCTGACAGCACTGATGACCCGGCTCTTCCCGGGGGGAGGTGGATACCCAGTAGTAGGCCGCCACCTTCGGCCCTAGTATTCCAATCTGAGTCCCCAGTGTCATACAAACAGCTAAGAAAGTAGATATGGAATCACAAGGAGCAGGGCTGTGATACCTTTGTAAAATATATATTTAATCTTGCTGTTAAGAGTCAATAATCTGTGGATTATTAATGGTTCTTCTGGAGCCTTCAGAATGTGCATCCTATTTAGTACGCTGTACGGACAAGCCCCCCCAAGGGACATCATTTTTAATTGCGTCCCTTAAATTCACTATCCAGTGTACTGCGGCGATCATACAAAGAGGATCCTCCACGATCCATTGCTCTGCAGTCGCCGGTCTTCAGTTCCAGGGTCGCCGGTCTTCAGTTCCAGAGCCGCCGGTCTTCAGCTCTGCGGTCATCGGTCTTCAGCTCTGCCCTCCGCGCTGGATTGTTCCTGGAAGAAGAAAGAAGAGGTCGCCGATTGGAAGGGACTTCACCGCATGGGACAGAACTTTCTCCGCCGGACTTCAAGAATGGTGAGTATCAACCTGGGGGTTAGACTTAGGTTTTTATTTATTTATTTATTTATTTTTATTTATTTAGATTAAGGTGGGCACTTTGTAAAAGAGCTAAATGCCCTTTTAAGGGCAATGCCCAAACAAATGCCCTTTCAGGGCAATGGGTAGTTTAGATTTTTTAGTGTTAGGTTCTTTTATTTTGGGGGGTTTGGTGGGTGGGCTTTTTTTACTGTTAGGGGGACTATGTGTATTTTTAATGTAAAAGAGCTGTTTATCTTGGGGCAATGCCTGGCAAAAAGCCCTTTTAAGGGCTACTGGTAGTCTAGCATTAGATTAGGGGGTGTTTTTATTTGGGGGGGCTTTTTTATTTTCATAGATAGGTATAAGTTTTTTAAATTTGATCATTTTGTTTTTTATTTTCTGTAATCTTAGATTTTTTTATTTTATGTAATTGTAGCTTAAAGGGACAGTCTACACCAGAATTTTAATTTTGAATAGACTGTCCCTTTAATTTATACTTAGTTTATTTTTTTATTTTTAAAGTAGTGTTAGATTTTTTTATTTTAATAGTTAGTAACTTTAGTATTTTGTAATTTGGGTTTGGTTAGGGGGTGTTAGGTTAGGGGGTGTTAGGTTAGGGGGCTTAGTAACTTAATTATTTGCGTTGTGGGCTTTGGCGATTTAGGGGTTAATACTTTAATAGGTTTATTGCGGTGTGGGTTTGATGGCGGATTATGGGGTTAAAGGGACACTGAACCCACATTTTTTCTGTCGTGATTTTTAAGCAACTTTCTAATTTACTCCTATTATCAAATTATTTTCATTCTCTTGGTATCTCATTCTCTTGGTATCTTTATTTGAAATGTATGTATGTATATTTGAAAAGAATGTAATTTTAGATGCCGGCCTATTTTTGGTGAACACACTGTGTTGTTCTTGCTGATTGGTGGATACATTTACCCACCAATAAACAAGTGCTTTCCATGGTCCTGAACCAAAAAAATAGCTTAGATGCCTTATTTTTCAAATAAAGAAAGCAAGAGAACGAAGAAAAATTGATAATAGGAGTAAAATAGAAAGTTGTTTAAAAACGCTCATTTCTGGACATCGCTAGTTTATCCATTTTACAGCACTTTATGAACTGCTGGCGCCGTATATGTAATAGCCCGATGTGCGAGGTGAAATTATGGACAGCGCGGGTTGCAGCGCTTGCACTGAAGCCTGCGCCGTATATGTAATCTCGCCCCTTGTATCTAAGCCTCTGCAGACTGCCCCCTTATCTCAGTGCTATTTACATGGCATTTTAGCCAATTAAAACTGACTCATGCATAACTTGCCAAGAAGCTGCTTGCTCTGTCAATGTAATATTTTCTTTTCTTTCTTTTTTCTTTTACTCTACAGAATTTCTGTTTGACATGAGCAAGCCAACACAAAAAAACTCAAACAAAAATACTGTCATAACAGGAATTTGTCTAAGAGAGTGATTTCTGTCCCTGCTGCAGTAAGGCGTGCTGTAAGGATGCCTAGAAGATCAATTAATTGTAGTAATCTTGAGGGATTAAATGCTTAGTCGTTGCTTTCTCTCAGGCCAACACCTTAACCCTCCGCCCTGTACTTTTATCAATAAAACACACACAACAGTATTGGGAGAAAAATACCAATGTGGGTCACGTTTATTATCAAATCAAATCAAAACAACTAAACTGTATTTCTACTAAAAGGGACAGTCAACACCAGAATTTTTGTTGTTTAAAAAGAAAGATAATCCCTTTATTACCCATTCCCCAGTTTTGCATAACCAACACAGTTATAATAATACATGTTTTAGCTCTGTAATTACCTTGTATATAAGCTTCTGCTCACTGCCCCCTTATTTCAGTTCTTTTGACAGACTTGCATTTTAGCCACCCAGTGCTCAATCCTAGGTCACTTCATGTACATAAGCTCAATGTTATCTATATGAAACACATGAACTAATGCCCTCTAGTGGTCAAAATGCATTCAGATTAGAGGCAGTCTTCAAGGAATTAGCATATGAACCTCCTAGGTTTAGCTTTCAACTAAGAATACCAAGAGAACAAAGCAAAATTGGTGATACAAGTAAATTGGGAAGTTGTTTAAAATTACATGCCCTATTTAAATAATGAAAGGTTTTTTTGGACTTGACTGTCCCTTTAAACATAACTTAATGCATGGCGGCAATTGAGTTCCCTAATCTATCTCCTGCCTGAGAGGCCGAGGCCCAGTTTAAGGTATATCTGCAGCGGGGCCGTCCCGAGCGACCTCCGCTATAAGCAGTATATCGGGCTATCTTTGGAGTTCTTCTGGCCTGCTATGTGGAGGGAGGAGCGCCCCAGGCCCGCGCCTAAAGCTGGTTGCTCACCCCCCAGCCATGGCCATCCCTCCGCCCTAAAAATTGATAACTAAGCCTAGACCTCCGCTAGAGCGTTATTGGGCTTTGTGTCCACAAGGACCACCCCGCCACCACCAGCCGTATCGTAAAAACCGACTAGTGGCGGGATAGGCCAAAGTTATGATGCATGATCTTACCAGGGCTAGCTCAACTAAACCTACCCCCACCATGCAGCAACAGCAACCCTAAGGAAACTTCCGGACCTTCACAGGAAGCAGAAAGTGGACTGGGATCTTCCTGCATCACCTTGTAAGACCAACCTCCATTACTGCACCATTGTTGCTCTCTCACTTCTCTTCATACCTTCTTCATTCCCATCCCTCCAAGCCTTAACCCTTAGTGGCGTTCCAATCCCAGACTGGGCCTAACATTATCATAAGGGATTAAATGCTTAGTTGTTGCTTTCTCTTAGGTCAACACCTTAACCCTCCCCCCTTGTACCTCTATCAATAAGACACACACAACAGTCTTGGGAGAAAAAGACCAATGTGGGTCACGTTTATTATCAACTCAAACCGACTAAACTTTTTTTATACTTAAACATAACTTAATGCATGGCGGCAATTGAGTTCCCTAATCTATCTCCTGTCTGAGAGGCCCAGTTTAAGGTATATCTGCAGCGGGCCGTCCTGGCGACCTCTGGCTATCTTTGGAGTTCTTCCGGCCTGCTATGGAGGGAGGAGCGCTTCAGGCCCGTGCCTGAGGCTGGTTGCTCCCCCCTCAGCCACGGCCGTTCCTCCGCCCTAAACTTTAATATTACTACACCACATTTTTTTAATTTGTTTATTTATATTACTATAACTAACGCCAATCTGATATCATTCAAAAAGATATCCAGACCAATATCAGAAAGATGTACCCCGTCTGGATGAAATAATAATTTCTTGTCGGCCATTAAGTTTGAGTGCCCAATTATAAACCCACACAGCTTCCTGGTGGTCTTTCCTACCTCATGATTTACCTTCTTTCTCACCCTATAGGCAGCCCCAGTCAAACTCATATGCCTCCAGCACAGGTGAGCCACCACATTAGACCATCCTATTTTTACTCCCGGGCACCATACATTGAGCCACCTCAAATCTGCTTGAATGATCCTAATTAACTCTAGCGCTGGAATTGCCCCTACATTATTACCCCCAAGTGTAAAATTATTATGTTGGGCTTTTCCCACCATCTTAAAGCCTCCTGAAGCAGTGCTGGCAGTTTATGCCATCACATGCCCCTTCGCCCCAACCAACGAAATGAAGCTCTAACCGGATGAAATCCCAATTGCTGCCCTTCCAGCTGTGGCATTGCTCTGATAGCTGCACAATACACAAAGGAATATCCGACTATCCATATTCGCACTGCTCACTGATTCCCACCTAGAAAAGAAACATAACATACTAACAAAACGGTAACCTGTTTTTTTTGTTTGTTTTTTTATAAACTTATGTGCTTAATGGCCTGACATATAACTTGAATCTGCTCGAGCGCCACATGCCCAGTCTCCTTATCCCTTCTTGTGACACCCCACTATCAGCTGCAGATGTGTCTCCCCCTATCCTAAATGAATGCGGGGCAATTCAATGTGGGTCAAGGCCAACTCTAATAGCCCCCTCACTCTTCCAAAGTGGAATCTCATCAATGTAGTACTGTCCTGATGCATTAGATATTGTTTATTCTCCTTACTTTGAATAGCACTGAATGCACTCAACAGACGTACAGGGCAACAATCCCCTTCTGTTCTAGCTGTCAATGTCAACCATACTCCCTTTGCGTCCTGGTCTGTTTTAGACCAGGGAAAAAATAGCAATACTGTCTCACTCCCAATCCTTACATTCTCGTACTGCACTCCCTGCCCCCTTGCCAGCTTAGAAGGCGCCACTAACTCCCCTACCGTCAGGGCCCCGAAGAACGCTAATGCAAAAGCTGCCCTGAATAATGCCACCTCAAAGCCTGAACTGCATATGCCCTGTAAGGGAGGCCAGCAGCCATTTCAATCTATCACCTGTGATTGGTTCCCTTACATCCGCCCTCTTGACTTCCACTCTCCCCCAGCCCCTTGTGATTTGCTTCACTAGAAATGTTCTGGTAGGATCCGGAAAAGCAAATAGCTTATTAAAGAAGGAGATTGCAGCTAACCTGGCCACCAAGGCCCCCTTTTTTACTAACCTTGTCTTGAGGCAAGCCAACTAATCTAACAATGTCCCTTATAGGCCCTGTGTAATGATTTAGGTTATACTGTGTATTACATGTGATACCAGGCAATAATTAGTAAATAAGTTAAGATGAATAGGTATAAAGGACAAAACCTTAACTATATGGAGTTTGTGTCACAATGATAACCTGGCTGAGTTTTCCTCAGTTATCAGTGTGACTTGATAATTGCCAATGAAAATTAAGTAGAAGAAATATAAGGTCACTTGTACTAAAACATAACTTATGGCAACAAATAGCATTTACCTTAAATGCAGACAGCAGGCCGTAGTAGTGGGGGTAACGACACACGCTGCTTCCGATGCTGCCAGTGAGAAGATCTGTGTGAATGGCCGTAGCTGATGACGTCAGCAGGAGCTCTCAGAATCTCACTGAGCAGCAGCTTGTAATGCGAGAGTGCAGCGGTAACGGCTCAGAGCTGAAAGCAATATGTGAAGCTGGAAGCAAGAGCAAAGGTACGAAGTTAGTAAATAAGAAACGATCACAAACTTGCAATGTCCTGGACAGTGTAGCTTGCTTACTACACAAGACTCAATTTGCCAGCAGAGGTAGTTAATGGGAGGAGCCTTAAATAGGGAGAGGTAGCACAATTAAAGAGACAGTATGTAGAACATACAAAAGAACACAAAAGTCCTTACACCCTGTGATACTGCCACTCCCTTACTCTCACAAAATGCCTCCCATTCCTGCCAGTGTTTAGTGTAAGCAACCCATGTAGCTGGAGCCAACACAGAGCGAATTAAGGGAAGAAGGGCCAACCAATCTCTGCAAGCTGCAGGAGAAAAGGTGGACAAATCAATCCTGTAGCTGCTGCCTGGGGGAGCAGCAATCTAAATTGTGTCCAATTTAAACAGGAAAGGGCATCAGCAATGCCATTATTCATCCATGTAGTCATGTGTTCATGTGTTGTGCCGAGAACTGAATATTGTACTCTAGGCAGCGCAGAAGTAGATATCTGGGGTAACGCACTACTACTGGCGAAGCCGCCGAGAGGTTATTGATAGACTGTACAACACTCTGGTTGTCACACCAAAATACTACCACTCTATTCAATAATTTCTCAGCCCAGATTTCCAATGCTACCAATAGAGGAAAGAGTACTAAGAGAGTGAGTTTCCTAGTCAGCACCACACCGATCCGCTTGCGAGGCCAGATGCCCGCACACCATGCATTTTGGAAAAGCGCTCTAATGCCACAAGCTACAGCCGCGTCAGTGAACGAAAGTGGAGGGCCGGACTCGAAATCATAGTCACCAGCCACAATCTCACCCCATTAAAATGCATAAAAAATTTCTCCCAGACCTGCAAGTCTTCGTGCATATCCCTGTTTATCAAGATCCTACTGCCCCATCCCCTTTTTAAGTGGAGATTCCAATCTTCGATTGAACACCCTGCACATGGGAATCACCCGGCACGTAAAATTCAGTAGCCCCAACAGTGACTGCAGTTGCCTTAATGACAAACCTGAAGCAGAAACAGCTGTTCTAACCGCTTCTAGAATCTTAGCTACCTTGTCATCAGGCAACCGACACAACTGCTTGACCGTATCGATCTCTATCCCCAGGAACGTCAATCGCATACAAGGGCCGTCAGTTTTATCTTCCACCAAGAAGACACCGAGCATGTTCATGAGCGCACACGCATAACTTTTATCAACCTGACGCAATTGCTTGTTCCAGCAGGCTCAGTTAGCAGAAAGTAATCTAAGTAATGGCCAATGCTAGCATCCTGCGCCACCTCCTGCACTGTCCAGTGCAAAAATGTGCTAAACATTTCTAAATAAGCGCATTACATTTCACAACCCATTGGAAGACAAAATATTGCCCCTGAAATTTGTAGCCCATGAGACGGGAAGAAGAAGGGTGAATAGGCAACAATCTAAATGCCGACTCAATATCTAGCTTAGCCAGCACTGCTCCCTCCCTGGCCAAACGGACAATAGCCAGCGCCTCCACAAAGGATTGGTAATGCACCAAAGTCAGCTCAGGATTAATAGCATCATTGACCGACTGGCCTTTGGGATAGGATAAGTGCTGGATCATTATAAACTTCCCTGCTTCCTTTTTCAGTACCACCCCCAATGGAGAGCCCACTAAATTTTCAACAGGGCAGGTTTTAAAAGGCCCAGCCATTCTCCCTAGGCTCACCTCCTTGTCCAACTTTTCCCTCAAGGCCTGCGGAAACTGAAAGACAGATTTCAGATTCCTATGAACTTTGGAGCCTAACACAAATGTATTGATGGGGATTACAAAACCCTCGTTTAGGCCCGACAGGAGCACTTGGGCTGTCTGTCTGGGTATAATCTTAACCATGGTTCAAGAGCGGCCACCCTCAGAGGAGTAGGTGCCCTTTTTCGCAGCTGTTCCCCTACCGCCTTCCCTAATGGGAGGCGTGTCTCTACGGCGTTTGCACTCACAATTGCCAGTA
Organism: Bombina bombina; assembly: GCF_027579735.1. Taxonomy (NCBI): domain Eukaryota; kingdom Metazoa; phylum Chordata; class Amphibia; order Anura; family Bombinatoridae; genus Bombina; species Bombina bombina. The sequence goes on from NC_069499.1 coordinate 449,189,759, forward strand.
TTGGTATTCCAGAACTCCCTCCCTTTTCCTCTGAACCTCGGAAAGGACCGCCACGCTCCACTCTACCCTTCCTGTGGTGAAGGGGAATGCTCCTGACCCAGCCTTGCCCATAAGTGCATGTCTGTGGTTCCAAAGTTAAGCACTGGGTTCCCTTCTAACTTACTACGGAATTTGTCATCATAGTTTCTCCACGCTCCCTATTTAAACCTCTTGTAAATGAACCCAATAGAGTCAGTGTATTTAATAATAGCATGTATCTGATCAGGATGTTTAGTGAGGAAGCATTAAGAAAGCACCTGAAAGCAGTGATGCCATTCATCATACGAATCAGCTAGCTTATATTTCATGGGCCATGACCCATCCTTACTACGCACCTTCAACCTATGAGCCTCTATGAATAGTTCAAACATATTAACGTATTTCCCATCCTGAATCTTCTTTGCTAGCTTAGCCCTTAAGTACCCATGCATTGAGTGCATAAAGACAGGATAGGAATCCCCATGCAGCTGCGTTCAGCCCTTGCAGACACCCTAGCCCCTTCTGAACTTGTCGCTGCAACCCACCCTGTCTGAGGAGACTCAGCTACCTTATCCTTTGCTGCCGATAACCTTTTTTTCATTTTAAACATACGCTTCTGGCCCTCCCCAACTAGGCCTAGCGACCCTTCACTATCTGAGCTGGATGTAGATGTTGTGTCTGAAAGTGCAGTGCAATTAGGAATAGCTACTACAGCCTCACCAGCCCCAAGAGAAGACACCACTCCTGCGCCTTGATTTCCTGCCGAGGTTTCAGGCCTTACTCCCTCTACTGTGCTTGCCACCGGTATTCCTTGTGCTGCAGCAGCCGCTGACGTCTGTAAAGGCGTGATCAATGGTTCTGCCACTGGGGTTGATTCCACAACTCCTTTTTTGATAGCCAGCATCTGCAAAATACAAGGCAAGCCAGGAGTACCTGAGCCCGAAGATTTGCACACACCCCTTTTATTCTTAGCCCCACAGCAGACTTTTCCTTCATCCCTATGAGGCACAGCCCTACCCCTACTAGGACTTGTTGCTAAGGGGCCCACAGCGACCTCCCCAGTATTTATACTCCATTCTCTCTCCTGCTCCTCTTCACAATCATCCTCCCACTCATCATCCAAAGCTCCAAAAAGACTATCACTCCAGTGATCACAGTCTTCCTCTACCCTTAACTCAGACTCGTTGACCTCAATGTGCCTTTGCTTATAAGTGGCTTTCCTGCCCCAAGTGCTTCACTCGCCCCAGCCACCATTTCCTTTACATAAGCACTTCCATCCACAACTAAAAACTGTGCATCATTCACGCGGCCCTCATCATATTTCGCCAATCATGCAGCACACTTGTATCACTAATCACCATATCATCCCTATTCAGCATATCAAGCATCTGTCTGACCGCTGAGCCACTTGGCCGTCATGTGCCGCCTGTGGGCCTGCCCCCTATTCACAGTGTGAAATTGCAACTGCTCCTTTCCACCAACGTTCCCCACACAGGGACCCGGTACTCCCGACCTACTTCTGTACGGGGCACCCACTCTCGCAGCAGGCCTGCTGCGTCCTTCACTTCGCCCTGCCGCGGCCGAATGACGTACCAGAAGTGTGTCACCGGGCCAGGTGCGGATGCCCCAAGAAGACCACAGACATGCGAGGGCCCGCAGATAGGATCGCACTGGATCTGGGCCCTTCGCCTGCCGCAGCCCCACAAGTAGGACCCCGGCCGACCCAGAACTGACCATAGCTTCAATGGATTGCAGCAAGGCTGCAGGCCTCCGACGACAGGCCCACTAGGCCTGCCACCGGACCTTGTCCTGCAACCATTTCAGGTACCTCAGGCCTACTAACCTCCCTATTCGCCTGAGCTCCCCTTGCTAAGCTCCAAGCCCTAGGCCCACTAGCCTGGTTATTCCTTCTAGGGGATGGAGATGGGGATAGGGATTGGGCCTAGCAGCCCTACCACTCCTATCATGGGCCTTTGGAAGGGATAAAGTCCCCAGATTCCCCACTACTTATCCATTGCATTGCAGGCTTCACACTCCTTGGGGATTCATCCCGAAAATGCTTTGGGGGAATCGACTGTCTCCTAGCACGATCCATGGTCAGCATCCACCAGAAAGAAACTTCAGGACCTTCACAGGAAGCAGAAACAGGACTGGGATCTTCCTGCATCACCTTTTAACCGGCTGGTAAGACCAACCTCCATAACTGCAACATTGTTGCTCTCTCACTTCTCTTCATACCTCCTTCATTCTGTCATGGTATTGCTGGGTGACATTATATAAGATATATATACACATATATATGCATTATATTGATAAATATTTAATTTATCTTAAAATAATATGGGTACAAATGTTTTGAGATTGTAAAGTACAGGTCTAATCAAACATGCCTTAAACTAGATCCCAGACACAGACCTCCCCTAGCTATACTCAAATACAGATGGATGCCTCAAAAAACAAAAGGAAATACACATGTGTCCCAATAGTGAAGGCAGGTCACTTCAAAGGGATTTTTTTCACAAGGCACTCTCAGGTTTGAACGTCCATATATGGAGTTTCCTGCCTAAAGAATCAGTTCATCATAGACCTCCTGTAGTCAGAGAGACCGGAAGTTTGCAGTAAGAGATACATTTCCAGGATGGCCAGGAAATGTAAATGTCTATCATCTAAGTGTTAAGTATTCCATACTGAGTTAAATATACAAAACCCTAAACTCCTCATCTGAGTTAAAAGTATCTAAGAAAGCCTTTTCAAAGTATTTTTAAAGCATATAAGATTAAAACTTTAAAACTTAAATATATGAATTGTATAATTGTCAGATCTATTTAAAATACTAAGATTATATCAATAATATATATATTGGTCTGGGAGATATACCTTTATGAATGATATACTATATAAGATAAGTAAAAAGAGAGAAGCGTTCAACCTGGGAACGAACTATAGCATAATAGCTTGTTCTATGGCTAGTTACCACCCAAAGAAGCAGCCTCTTTTTGCTCAACATGTGCCTTTCACAGATAAGAACTTTCCTGAAGCATATCAGTCTGATCCTGACTTCACAATACAGTCCAGCCCCGAAATACCAGGCAATCCCTCTCTGAACGAGAGAAACAGCAAAACCCCAGACGTACATTTTGGCCTTTTGTGGGCCTCGTCAGTGATGTGCAGCCATATCCCTCTAGGCATACTGAGCAACGGGTCCACGTCTGGATTCCCGCATCACACTTAGGGAGACTTCCCCAAGTGTCATAATTTGCATAAATAAAAAGAGAGAAGCGATCAACCAGGGAATGAACAATAGCATAATAGCTTGTTCTATGGCTAGTTACCACCCAAAGAAGCAGCCTCTTTTTGCTCAACAAGTGCCTTTCAAATAGAAGAACTTTCCTGAAGCATATCAGTCTGATCCTGACTTCACAGTACAGTCCAGCCCCAAAATACCAGACAATCCCTCTCTGAACGAGAGAAACAGCAAAACCCCAGACGTACGTTTTGGCCTTTTGTGGGCCTCATCAGTGAGGTGCAGCCATATCCCTCTAGGCACACTGAGCAACGGGTCCACGTCTGGATTCCCGCATCACACTTAGGGAGACTTCCCTAAGTGTCATAATTTGCATAAATAAAAAGAGAGAAGCGCTCAACCTGGGAACGAACAATAGCATAATAGCTTGTTCTATGGCTAGTTACCACCCAAGAAGCAGCCTCTTTTTGCTCAACATGTGCCTTTCACAGAGAAGAACTTTCCTGAAGCATATCAGTCTGATCCTGACTTAACAGTACAATCCAGCCCCGAAATACCAGGCAATCCCTCTCTGAATGAGAGAAACTGCAAAACCCCAGACGTACGTTTCAGGCTTTTGTGGGCCTCATTAGTGAGGTGCAGCCATATCCCTCCAGGCACACTGAGCAACGGGTCCATGTCTGGATTCCCGCATCACACTTAGGGAGACTTCCCTAAGTGTCATAATTTGCTTAAATAAAAAGGGAGAAGCACTCAACCTGGGAACGAACAATAGCATAATAGCTTTTTCTATGGCTAGTTACCACCCAAGAAGCAGTTTTTTTTGCTCAACATGTGCCTTTTCACAGAGAAGAACTTTCCTGAAGCATATCAGTCTGATCCTGAATTTACAGTACAGTCCAGCCCCGAAATACCAGGCAATCCCTCTCTGAACGAAACAGCAAAACCCCAGACATACGTTTCGCCCTTTTGTTCGTTCCCAGGTTGAGCGCTTCTCTCTTTTTATTTATATTAGGTAAGTGTCTGCTGTATTGAGTGAGTAGCTGTATTGATGAATTTAAAATATTTGACTGTATTTCAAAATAAAACTGCATTTATTTTTCTTTGTTTCAGGAAACTGGTGTAAAAATGAGGTTCCAAATATGACTAGTAGATACTGGTATATAAAGGCCTATGTAATTTGTGCTGTGAATTATAGTATATATTTTTATAGACTCAGCATTGGAGATATACTAGATATGGAATGATATGATTCTATTAAAATCAAATAATAGTATGACTAATTGTCAAATGATATACAAATAATATCAAATATACATGTGTCTATATTGAATTATAATTACTAGTCCACTCATAGAATTATGAATTTTAAATACATCTTTTAACATATTATGAGTAGGAAATATATATGGAAATGTAGAAAAGAAAGGAGCACCAGCCAGGAGTGAAAGTGCAACAAAATTTTAATGGCAGAAGATAAAAAAAATAAAAGCCAAAGCCAGTTACTGTATTCGTAGCTGTTTAGTAATGGATAAAACAATGCTTACTTTTAAAACAAAAAGGGCCACCTCCTATTGGACAATAACCCATTAGCATAATTGTAACCACGTGTAAAAAGTTCACATGCGCATGGGTAACAGTACCTAGAGCTAACAAAAAAAGAATCCTCTTAGAAACAGTAGTAATTGACATTAGTTATAAACTTAAAGAGATATTTGCAAAATGTAACACACAAGAAATGCAATATATACAAATGACACAATAAAAAATAAAAGATTATTATTAAAGCTTAGAAATACTTTACCCCACCCAAGAATAAGTTTCTAGGATACTTAACCTTGTATCTGCCATAGAACCGCGCTCCTATCAATGCACTCTTGTGTATCTTTATATTTGAGGGTGAATGACTGTCAGTTGAAAGTGCGTTATTTCGTCAATCACTACAGACATTATCATATCTAAATAGTTAATGTATTGCAAGGACAGCTACGGTATAATTGGAGCAGGGGGAAATAATAAAGTGACATATGTTGTATAATATAAGTATGCATGATTACAATAAAAAGAGCATAGGAAAATACCATTACTATTCCAATATGCTAACGCAAATGTGTAGCAAAAGGAATAGAGGGGTGTCGCAGCAGGAGCCACTTTATCCTCTATGAACAAGACCTTCTATCACTCACTAGATACTAAATCTTACTATAGGAGTGTTACTCATCCAAAAGGGATTACCAATTAGGTAAAGAAATGAACAAAAATGGCCTGGAAGGGAGTAAAGGGAGAGAGTGAGAGAAAGATCACTAGGTAGGGACAGGTTTATTCCCAAAAATGTATTAAATCGTAATCTGAGTTTAGACCCTTAGGGTGTCTGGTCTGGAGCTTAAAGATCCAAAAGACCTCTCTTTCCCCCAGTAACCTCTCTCTGTCTCTTCCCCTTGGTGGTACAATAACCTTTTCAATACAGGTCCATTTTAACGTTGTAGCACTCTTGGCATGTTCTTGTGCAAAATGCTGAACTAGGGGAGTGGTAGCCATGCCAAACTTTATGCTGGATAGATGTTCCCTAATCCTTGTTCTGGCATCCCGGGTCGTAAGGCCAACATACTGTTTGTCATACCTAATGCAGGTGATTAAATAAACCACAAATGTGGACCTACAATTAAGGCAATGACATTTTTGAAAAGTGGTAACGCAGGCACTCGGAGCTTCCAGGAACCCCAAGCTTTTAACTGAGTGAGTCCTGTCCCTCCAGCAACGTGCCTTCTACATGCATATATGAAATCTACAACTGTAAGTGCTATAGCTATGATACTTGTATATTGATTCTAGTATCAAGTGACTGTATCCTTTTTTTCTGCTGAACTGACACTTTAACCTGAACCCCATCCTGTCCTAGGACACAGTTTTTTGCACTACTTTGCAGACCGGGGCATAAAACAGCGTGCCATCAGAGAGAGAAATTTCCTTGTCACAAATTTATTAAATAGGCGATTGGTCACGCCTTCTCTTATCTGAATGGCGCTAGTTAGTTTATACAATTATTTGGGCTGGAGTGCCAAGGGCACAGTGATATAACCATGGAAGCAAAAGCCACTTCAGCACCTAGACCTACACAAACTTTCTTTTCTATGAGAAATGCACAAGAAAGAGATATTTGCAATTAAGATGCCAATGCAGTCTTTACTCTGGATCGTTCCAAGTATTCCCTTTCAGCTCTATTTGATGAAATGGAATATCTCATTTTAAAAGAGAATAAATTAAAATGGGATGTTTGGACACTTGAAAACTAATTAAAGTTGAAAATTATACCCAGAGGACTGAGGCTAGACAAGTATCTTACTTTTTCTACAGAAGATAAGAACTTTATAAACCTTTGGAACAATACATTATCAGAGTGTTCGTTTAAATTAATGAATTTACTTATTGATTCTAAAATGAATAATATGCTAGATGTATTTGGTAAAATTATTGTGGTACAAAATGAACTGAACAAGAGATGTGATCATTCAAATTATCCTAAATTTGACATGTTGCTAAAAGATGCTGTCATAGAGGCTAAGAATGTATTATTAGAACGCAAACACAATAAATATGTAGGGGACCAATTAGATTACTCAAACAACATTGTATACGTTTGGAACAAAAGGGAAAGGTTTTATGAAAGGAAAAAGTATAACCAAAACCTGGTTTCAGAGGGGAGAGTTAGGGGCAACAGAGGGAGGCGTAGAGGTAGAGGCAGGGGCAGTTACAATAGAAGGATTCTCTTCACAGACAGTGAGACAGACTTACTGGGAGACAATGGTGCTCTATGCGTTGGCGCAGTGGGTTGAAACTGTGGACAGATTAAACAACCTTGACAGTAGGTTTGAACATCAAACATATGTGGCTAAAAGTCGTAGTCACGTAATATCTCATATGTTAATAATTTAGCACAACGATGACCAGATGTGGGAGCATCATGGGCATGTTGAAGCATGAGACCTCTGAACTGGGTAGGTACCACCCATTGTTGGATACCTGTTTTGGAGTTTTTGGAGTTTCTAATTAACAAACCATCCTGTAATTTGAATTGTGATTTGGACTTCATTAAGTCAATACAATACCAATACAGTCCTCTTTTGAGATGGGGTTGTTTTCAGGATTTTTTATATGTTTATAGAAAATGCCAAGAGGTAAAAAGTACATAAATATAACAGTGTTGGTTATGAAAAACTGGAGAATAGGTAATAAAGGGATTATCTATCTTTTTTAAAAATTTGGTGGGAAGTCTTAGAAGCTTCTTTTATCTTAATTAAATGTATCTCTTTGTTCCTCATAATGGATCAGTTTTCAGAAGTTAAAAGGACAGTAAAGTCATAATTAAAGTTTCATGATTCAGATAGGGCATTTAATTTTAAACAACTTTCTAATGTACTTTTATCACCACATTTGCTTTGTTCTCTTAGTATTATTTGCTAAAGACTAAACCTAGGTAGGCTCATAGGCTGATATTTAAGCCCTTGAAGGCCACCTCTTATCTCAGTGGATTTTACAGTTTTTCACAGTTATACAGTGCTAGTCCTTGCGCTCATGCCCATATAGTTATGCAGGAGTCAGCAAGTTTGTAAACAGCACTGAAATAATAGGGCAGTCTGCAGAGGCTTAGATACAAGGTAATCACAGGGGTAAAAAGGGAATTAATATAACACCGTTGGTTATGCAAACCTCAAGAATTGGTAATAAAGGGGTTATCTATCTTTTTAAACAACAAGCATTTTCAAGTAGACTGTCCCTTTAAAAACCTCAAAATAAAAATTATTTCCAGCAGTAACAATGTTTCAGGCTTACAATAAGCCCTTAGTCATGGCTAAGACATGACTAAGGGCTGATTGTAGGTCCGAAACGTAGTCACTGTTTTACACTTTGGAACCTGCCATGAAAAAATAAAAATAGAGAGAATTTGGAGGCTTGAACTCATCTTTATTTTCTGGTTTATGACATGTAGGGTTCCGTGCCCTACACAGAGTGCTGTCACTAGGCTGTAGGCTGAATGTATTCAACTCATTGCTTTAAAAATATGTTTACATTGCTTTAAAAGGACAGTCTACCATAGAATTGTTATTGTTTTAAAAGATAGATAATCCCTTTATTACCCATTCCCCAGTTTTTCATAACCAACACTGTTATATTAATGCACTTTTTACCTTTGTGATTACCTTGTATCTAAGAACCTTCTTCCAGCCCTCTGATCACATGACTGTGACTGTTTATTATCTATTGTCTTGCAGTTAGCATTGTGTTGGTCTAAATCTTAAATAACTCCCTGTGCCTGTACACAGTGTTATCTATATGGCCCACATGTACTTTGTCTCTTTGTGTTGAAAAGGAATTTAAAAAGCATGTGATAAGAGGCAGCCCTCAAGGGTTTAAAAATTAGCATACATGTCTGCCTAGGTTTAGTTTAAACTAAGAATACCAAGAGAAAAAAGCAAATTTGATGATAAAAGTAAATTTTGAAAGTTGATTAAAATTACATGTCCTATCTGAATAATGAAAGTTTAATTTTGACTAGACTGTCTCCCTGCAACTGATGCCAACTGATGCCCCTCTAAAAATATAGATAGATAGATAGATAGATAGATGATAGATAGATAGATGATAGATAGATATATAGATAGACTGACAAACTATTAAGTTCCATATGTACACCTTAGTGTACTTTACATGTGAGCTCTCGATTATTATTTTTTTTATCTAATATTCACCTAGATTATGAGTTTTGAGCACTATATAAAAAATTAACAAACACAACAAAAGTTACGTTATTTAATTTCCTATAGCACTGCCATTACAAGTTTTCAAACATACGCCTTTAGCATGCGATATGGTTGCGTTGAGCTCCATACCGCACACAATCAGAGCGCTGTGTTTGACATGCTCATGCACAATTTCCCCATAGACATCAATGGGGAGAGCTGGCAAAAAAAAACAACTAACACCTGCGATCGCAGAAAAAAAAGTTCCGTAACGCAGCCCCATTGATGTCTATGGGGAAATAAAAATACAGTTTAAACCTAACACCCTAACATAAACCCCAAGTCTAAACACCCCTAATCTGCTGCCCCCAACATCGCTGACGCCTACCTACAGTTATTAACCCCTAATCTGCCTCTCCCGTTATCGCCGCTACCTAAATAAAATTATTAATCCCTTACCTGCTGCTCCCGATATCGCTGCCACTATACTACATTTATTAACCCCTAAACCGCCAGCCCCCCACATCGCAACAAGCTAAATTAAACTATATTAACACCTAAACCTAACCCTAACGTAACCCTAACCCTAACGTAACCGTAAACCTAACCCTAACACCCCCTAACTTTAACATAATAAAATGTTTGCTAAATTAATTTTCAATTATTAACTAAATAAACCTATTAACCCCTAAACCGCCAGCCCCCCACATAGCAACAAGCTAAATTAAACTATATTAACCACTAAACCTAACCCTAACTCTAACCCCCCTAAATTTAACATAATTAAATTAGATCTAAATTAAATTTACAATTATTAACTAAATAATACCTATTTAAAACTAAATACACAATTACCTGTGAAATAAAACCTAATAGTTATATTGTAGCTAGCTTAGGTTTTATTTTTATTTCACAGGTAAGTTTGTATTTATTTTATAAAACCTAACCTGCCTTACACTAAAACCTACCATTACAAAAAATAAAAAAACTACCATTACAAAAAATAAAAAAACCTATCATTACAACAACAAAAAAAACTATCCTTACAAAAAAACAAAATTACCAAAAAAATAAAGATTAATTCTATTCTAATACCCTTAAAAAAAACACCCCAAAATAAAAAGCCCTACTCTAAAATAAACTACCATGGGCCCTTAAAAGGGCCTTTTGGGGCCCCTTAAAAGGGCCTTTTGTAGGGCATTGCCCTGAGATAAACAGCTCTTTTGCTCCAAAAAGAATACAAGCACCCCCTAACACTATACAAACCCCGCCCTTTTAAGGGCCTCTGGTAGTTTGGGGGGCCCTTAAAAGGACCTTTTGTAGGGCATTGCCCTGAGATAAACAGCTCTTTTGCTCCAAAAAGAATACAAGCACCCCCTAACACTATACAAACCCCGCCCTTTTAAGGGCCTCTGGTAGTTTGGGGGGCCCTTAAAAGGACCTTTTGTAGGGCATTGCCCTGAGATAAACAGCTCTTTTGCTTAAAAAAACACCCCCTAAAAATATACATTACACAAAATAGCAAAGAAATTATCAAAAATAAAACAATTATTCCTATTCTAATACCCATAAAAAAAACACCCCAAAATAAAAAACCTAATCTAGAATACAATACCAATGGCCCTTAAAAGAGCATTTTGTAAAGCATTGCCCTAAAGATATCAGCTCTTTTATTGAAAAAAAAAAATACAAAGACCCACTAACATTACAAACCCCCCCCAAACCCACAAAATAAAAAAAAACTATCTAAAAAACCTAAGCTACCCATTACCCTGAAAAGGGCATTTGTATGGGCATTGCTCTTAAAAGGTCATTTAGCCCTTTTACGGCCCAGACCCTAAACTAAGAAATAAAATCCACACAATAAACCCTTAAAAAAAGCGTAACACTAACCCCCTGACGATCCACTTACAGTTTTTTAAGTCCCGCTTGAACGATCTTCATCCCGGCAAAGTCTTCATCCAGACGGCCTCTTCAATCTTCATCCTGGCGGCGACGACGACGTCCTAATCCAAGCGGTGAGAAGTCTTCATCCAAGCACCCTCTTCAATCTTCATCCAGGCGGCATCTTCTATCATGATTCAGGGAATGCGGAGCTGGGCCAACCTGAAGACATCCTGCGCGGAGCATCCTCTTCATACGGTCGCTGCCGTACACTGAATCTTCAATGCAAGGGACATGATTCAAGATGGCGCCCCTTGCATTCCTATTGGTTGAAAAATTTGAATCAACCAATAGGAATTAGGGCTGCTAAAATCCTATTGGCTGATTAGAATAGCCAATAGGATTTTAGCAACCCTAATTATGGCTGGATGAAGATCGAAGAGGCTGTCTGGATGAAGACTTCTTTCCACCTGGATGAGGAGTTGTGATATGGGAGGGCAGCAGTTTAGGGGTTAAAAAGGTTATTATAGTGGCGACAATGTCGGGGAGTGGCGGAATAGGGGGTTAATACCTTTTTTCGTTGCGGCAATGTCGGGAGCGGCAGATTAGGGGTTAATAAATTTAATATAGTGTTTGCGATGCGGGAGGGCCTCGTTTTAGGGGTTAATAGGTAGTTTATGGGTGTTAATGTACTTTGTAACATTTTAGTTATGAGTTTTGTGCTACAGCTTTGTAGCGTAAAACTCATAACTACTGACTTTAGATTGCGTTACAGATCTTGTCGTTTTAGGCTGTAACTCTCACTTTTTAGCCAGAGCCCAAAACTCGTAATACCGGCGCTATGGGAATCCCATGAAAAACTGAATTTTTACGTGTGTGGGAGTGACGTTGCGTTACAGGCTAAAAGGTGTGCGGTACAGCTATACCGACAAGACTTGTAATAGCTGCGGTGCTGTTTTAACGTTGAAAATGCCATATTTTCATCGTTACAAGCCGCAATGCAAAACTTGTAATCTAGGTGATTGACTAAACCATTTTAGTTTTAGGAAATGGACTTTTCATGTACACTATTATATTTCTAATAAAATTGGAATAAAGTTTTAATTCTGACATAACTGTGATTTGTGTATTCTACAATTAGCATCACAGTGTTTCTGTCACAGAAATTCTTAGCATTTTCTGTGTTCTAAATATATATTTTTGGCTTAACATAACAAGGTCTAACGCAGGCCCATCTGTTTGAACAAATGATTCACCGCTCATTTTGTAACACATATCTTCTGCAGTTGCATAATCTCATTTAAGTTTTAAGCTTATTTAGCATCAGGGGATTTTTTAAACGTAGTATATACATGAAAATATATAAGACATCAGTTCTATTAGCTAACAATTTATTTGATAAATAATGCATTGTTGTTGGAGAAAAATTGACTCTCCTTTTATATAACACCAAAAACAATGAATTACTGTCTTGATGCTTTTAGAAATATTTAATCTGCAGCAATATCAAAAGAACAAAAAAAAACATTATAAAATGCTGATGATTTAGCAAATTTTAAATATTATACTTATTTTATCCATTCCTCATGGTTCATGCTGCTAAAGGTTCTCTTTCTTCAAGCCATGTTGTTATAGTTGTTATTTTTTTTCTAAACTAATGTTTTCTATTATTATTTTTGCTTTGTTCCATTGATATCCTTGTGGAAAAGTAAACCCAAGTAGGCTCAGAAGTAGTGATGCCCTACTGGAACCTTGGAGAAAACAGATCCAATAATAAGATATATATATATATATATATATATATATATATATACTTATGTGTGTGTATGTGTATATATACAGGGAGTGCAGAATTATTAGGCAAGTTGTATTTTTGAGGATTAATTTTATTATTGAACAACAACCATGTTCTCAATGAACCCAAAAAACTCACTAATATCAAAGCTGAATAGTTTTGGAAGTAGTTTTTAGTTTGTTTTTAGTTATAGCTATTTTAGGGGGATATCTGTGTGTGCAGGTGACTATTACTGTGCATAATTATTAGGCAACTTAACAAAAAACAAATATATACCCATTTCAATTATTTATTTTTACCAGTGAAACCAATATAACATCTCAACATTCACAAATATACATTTCTGACATTCAAAAACAAAACAAAAACAAATCAGTGACCAATATAGCCACCTTTCTTTGCAAGGACACTCAAAAACCTGCCATCCATGGATTCTGTCAGTGTTTTGATCTGTTCACCATCAACATTGCGTGCAGCAGCAACCACAGCCTCCCAGACACTGTTCAGAGAGGTGTACTGTTTTCCCTCCTTGTAAATCTCACATTTGATGATGGACCACAGGTTCTCAATGGGGTTTAGATCAGGTGAACAAGGAGGCCATGTCATTAGATTTTCTTCTTTTATACCCTTTCTTGCCAGCCACGCTGTGGAGTACTTGGACGCGTGTGATGGAGCATTGTCCTGCATGAAAATCATGTTTTTCTTGAAGGATGCAGACTTCTTCCTGTACCATTGCTTGAAGAAGGTGTCTTCCAGAAACTGGTAGTAGGACTGGGAGTTGAGCTTGACTCCATCCTCAACCCGAAAAGGCCCCACAAGCTCATCTTTGATGATACCAGCCCAAACCAGTACTCCACCTCCACCTTGCTGGCGTCTGAGTCGGACTGGAGCTCTCTGCCCTTTACCAATCCAGCCACGGGCCCATCCATCTGGCCCATCAAGACTCACTCTCATTTCATCAGTCCATAAAACCTTAGAAAAATCAGTCTTGAGATATTTCTTGGCCCAGTCTTGACGTTTCAGCTTGTGTGTCAGTGGTGGTCGTCTTTCAGCCTTTCTTACCTTGGCCATGTCTCTGAGTATTGCACACCTTGTGCTTTTGGGCACTCCAGTGATGTTGCAGCTCTGAAATATGGCCAAACTGGTGGCAAGTGGCATCTTGGCAGCTGCACGCTTTACTTTTCTCAGTTCATGGGCAGTTATTTTGCGCCTTGGTTTTTCCACACGCTTCTTGCGACCCTGTTGACTATTTTGAATGAAACGCTTGATTGTTCGATGATCACGCTTCAGAAGCTTTGCAATTTTAAGAGTGCTGCATCCCTCTGCAAGATATCTCACTATTTTTTACTTTTCTGAGCCTGTCAAGTCCTTCTTTTGACCCATTTTGCCAAAGGAAAGGAAGTTGCCTAATAATTATGCACGCCTGATATAGGGTGTTGATGTCATTAGACCACACCCCTTCTCATTACAGAGATGCACATCACCTAATATGCTTAATTGGCAGTAGGCTTTCGAGCCTATACAGCTTGGAGTAAGACAACATGCATAAAGAGGATGATGTGGTCAAAATACTCATTTGCCTAATAATTCTGCACTCCCTGTATATATATATATATATATATATATATATATATATACTGTATATATATATATATATATATATATATTTATATATATATATATATATATATATATATATATATACTGTATATATATATATATATATATACAGTGGGACCTCGGTTAACGCGCGCTTCGGTAAACGAAAAATCGGTTTACGAATTAAAATTTCTGAGAAAAAATGCCTCGGTTTACGAATTTTTCCCGCAATACGAAAAAAAGTGTCCTGGTTTATAGATCCGCCCCCCCTGCCCCATGCGTGATTTGGAGCCATTGGCAGCAGGTTTTGGAGCCTTTTGGAGCAGGTTTTGGAGCCTTTTTGGTGCATCTCAAGAAGTGGAAAGGTAGGGAGCTGAGCTTGGTTGTTTGCATGCCTTTTACTGTGTGTTCTGCATTCTGGGGGTGATTTCCATGCCAGCTCATGTGCTGTGCATGCCTGTTACAGCTCATCTGCTGTGCATGGCTGTTACAGCTCATCTGCTGTGCATGCCTGTTACAGCTCATCTGCTGTGCATGCCTTTTAGTGTGGTTTCCATGCCAGCTCATGTGCTGTGCATGCCTTTTTTGCATTGTGGGGTTGTTTTCCATGCCAGCTCATGTGGGTGTAAAGCATTTTTAATTTTTTTTGCATACTTAGGGACGGTGGTGTCATGGCACCCAAGAAAGCAGCGGAAGCTGGGAAGAGGAAGAAGGAGATGATTCTGCTTGAGGACAAGAAAGAAATCATCAGGAAGCATGAAGGAGGAATGCGATTAACTGACCTTGCCAAAGAGTATGGAAGGAGTGCATCCACAATCGGTACAATCCTAAAAATGAAAGAGAAGATTACTCGGAGAGATGCAGCCAAGGGAGTCACCCGGGTCTCCAAGCAACGGCCACCTGTTCTGGAGGAGGTCGAGAAGTTGCTCCTGCTCTGGATTGAACAGAAGCAGCGTGCAGGGGACTCAGTGACCAAGGCGATCATCTGCGAAAAAGCCAAGGCCTTGCATGCTGACCTCCTCAAACAACAGCCAGGAACGTCAGCAGATGCAGAAGGCTTCAAGGCCAGCAGGGGGTGGTTCGAAAGGTTCAAGAACAGATCTGGCATCCACAGTGTGGTCAGGCATGCAGAGGCTGCAAGTTCCGATGTTGCTGCAGCTGAAGATTTTGCTACGGAGTTCCTGGAGGTCATAGTTTCAGAGGGCTACCTTCCTCAGCAGGTCTTCAACTGTGACGAGACTGGACTCTTCTGGAAGAGGATGCCAAAGCGTACCTTCATCACAGAACAGGAGACCTCATTACCTGGCCACAAGCCGATGAAGGACCGTCTTACCCTCCTGTTCTGCGCCAACGCCAGTGGGGACCTTAAGATCAAGCCCCTGCTTGTCTACCATTCAGAGACCCCACTGGCCTTCAAGAAACACAAGGTGAACAAGGAGCAGTTGAGCGTTTTGTGGCAGTCTAACCCAAAGGCTTGGGTCACACGCCTCTTGTTTGTGAAGTGGGTCAATGCGGTTTTTGGTCCTGCTGTGAAGAAGTACCTTGTGGACAATAACCTGCCACTCAAGGCCATGCTGCTCATGGACAATGCTCCTGCCCATCCTCCAGGCCTCGAGGAAGACTTGCTGGAGGACTTTAATTTCATCAAGGTCATGTTCCTTCCGCCTAACACCACCCCACTACTCCAGCCAATGGACCAGCAGGTCATCTCCAATTTTAAAAAAAATCTACACAAGGGAGCTTTTCCAGCGATGCTTTGAAATGACAGATCGCTCAAGCCTCACCCTCCATGAATTTTGGAGAGAGCATTTTGACATTGTGAGCTGTCTGCAGATTATCACCATTGCCTGGGCCGGGGTCAGCCAGACAAACCTAAATTCTGCTTGGCGCAACCTTTGGCCAGACTGTGTTGTAAAACCTGCCTCCAGTGCTTCTGCACCTGCACCAGAGTCAACAGTGTTGGAGGAAATTGTTTCCTTGGGGAGGACCATGGGCCTGGAGGTGACTGAGGAGGATGTCTACGAGCTGGTGGAGGAACACAACCTTGACCTAACCACCGAGGAGCTGGTGGAATTGCAGAAGGAGTCGATGGAGGAGCAGATCGCATTTGAGGAGGAGGAGGAAATGAGTGAGGAACAGCTCTCTTCCACGGAACTCAAGGAGGCATGCCAAATGTGGGTAAACCTACAGACTTTTGTACAGCAGCACCACCCAGATAAGGCTCTAGCCCACAGACTTGTGAGCAGTTTTGACACAGACATCATGTCCCCTTTCCGAGGGATGCTTAAAAGGCGCCAGAGGCAGCAGACAATGGAAAGGTTCCTACAAAAAAAGCCTAGACATGAAGAAGAACCTGCTTGTGTTAGTGCTGCCCAATTGCCCTCGTCCTCCTCATCTTCCAAACAGTGTTGAAATTGTTTTGCTATTTTCCATGTTTTCCCTGTTGACGTGTTATTTATGTACAGTTAAAGTGCCATGTTACCAACAGTCTGCCATGTTTTAAAAGTTGATGTGTGATGTTTTAAAACATAAAGTTGGATGTTTGAAATGTTATTGCTTGATTAATCATGTCCCTGTACAGTATTTATGCCTTTAAAGTGCACTTTATAAAGAGTTTTGAACAGATAAAATACTGTATTTGACTTTTTTTTCTCACCTCTGGAACACATTAATTGGTTTTCAATGCATTCCTATGGGAAACCGTGTTTCGGTTTACGAATTTTTCGAAATACGAAACGTCCCGGAGAACAGATTAAATTCGTAAACCGAGGTCCCACTGTATATATATATATATATATATATATATATATATATATATATATACATATATATATATATATATATATATATATATATATATATACAGTATATATTGCAATCACCAGCTTTTCAGCAAAGGATATCAATAGCACAAAGCAAATTTGATAACAGTAAATTGGAAATTTGTTTAAACTTTTATGATTCAGATAGAGCATGCAATATTAATTTTTACTTTAATGTCTCTTTTAATAAAGATACAAATATCCCTGAAATTGTACATACAATCTATCAAACTTGTACACAATTAGAATCATAATTTATAATTGCAATTAATTTTTTGGATATTTTTTTAATATTATACAATTACAACCCTTACAATCTTATAAACAAGTTTTGTTTTCTTGTTTTACATAAATGTGTTTGTTTAATTATCTTGATCTCGCTTTTAATTATTTAAAAAAAAAAAACTTCTATAAATTAGTTTTCCACATTTTGCTCTCTGTTCTCCTACCCTTTCACTTAGAGTTTTAGATATATTTTACATAAACTTTGTGGGGCCAAATTATCAATGTGCGGGCGGACGCTGTAGCGGATCATGTCCGTGGCACATCGATAAATGCCAACAGCATATGTTGTCGGCAATTATCATTGCACAAGCTTTCCTTGTGAAATGCTTATGCAATGCCGCCCCTGCAGATTCGCGGCCAATTGGCTGTCAATCATCCCGATCGTATCTGATCCGGACGATTGCTATCCGCCACCTCAGAGGTGGCAGATGAGTTAAGGAGCAGCGGTCTTAAGAAAACAGCTGCATTCGCAGCTTGACAATTCAGCCCACTATATGTTTAATATTAAATGAATATGATATAAGATTATAGAGGATCAGTAATAGATTAAATAATAGTTTTTGATCAGAAGAATGCATTGCAAAATGTTTTCTTGGTTATAGAAATATAAAGTTATATTGTACTCTTGGAATCCATACAATATAAGATTACACAAAATGATAGGAAAAGGTACATTTCAGTCATCACATGAACTGACATGTCATAAAAAACCTGACTGTGCAGACTGGGGCAGTCAGTTGTGGTGAAGGTGTAAGTACATTAGTGTGAAGCAGAATACATTGGTTGTGTGTTTATCCATGACGGGCTTAGCCATTGTAAATTGGTAGTTCGTTCACTATGAGTAAAAGTGAGTGGATCAGTAGTTAGTGTGGGTGAGGATTAATAGATCAATCAGTTAGTTTCAGTATGGGAGAAAACAAATAGACTAAAGTGTGAGCAGGTCAGTTAGTGACCGTGAGAGATCACTAAATAAGTCATTGATTCAGATTTAATAAGTGATATCTCTAACATCACAAAGCTTCCATTTGTTTCCCCCAATCTTTCCAGTTCCTTTGCTGCTCAATAGGACATGATCAGTAAATAATAAAACGGTGGATGAGCTTTAGTTATTGGGTTCCATAGAATAACAAACAAATGTGGGAGACTGGAGAGGCTGAAGAGGCTAAAAATGGAGGATTACATCTTGCACGCATCCTTACTATTATGGGGGTTACATTTGCTAAGAAAGTTTTTGCAGAAATAAGGAGTTTTCCACTTAATTAGTGGGAATATTCTGCAATACAGAATATTCTAAAGTCAAATAAACAAAAGTTGTAGAATAACATGGTATACTTATAGGCAGCGAGAGAGACATCGTCGTAGGGTTAATATGAAACAACTTGACTTTGGAATTATATTTAGAGTAGAGAAATATGAAATATTGTTGACGTTTAAAACTTTGTATTTTGACCTCTGTACTGCCTAAAGTTTTATTAGCTGATACATCATCTTCAGCTTGATCTGGCCATCTTCCTTAAAAAACAAGCTTGTCACCTTTATAGACAATTTATTGAGGAAGTTCATTATGTAAATTCCCCTATACTGCACTTAGGACATCCCAAAGAATCATCATTTGATAGTAGCTAATGATCATCCAAACACTTATTTACAATGTGTTATCCTTTGTTGGCATTTCTTGCTGACCCACACTACTTTCAACTTCTGAATCTGAAAGGACATCAAACACTAAGGGCTAGATTACAAGTGGAGTTCCTGTTTGAGCGTTAACTCGTAAGCTTTTTACACGCGTCGGGTTGCTCTCGTATTACAATTTGAGTATCTCTATTTTAAAGCCCTTTGCCTGCCTTTTTTCCTAACACCTGAGACCTCATACCTTTGAGCCTTTATAACTTTTTTGTGCACTATTTTTTTTTAATAATTTATATTAGACCGTGTTGTTATGAGTGTAACTGTACATTGTAATGTATTTTTGATGTGTTTAGTGCAACTTTTTTGTTTTGCAAAACAGTTGACCAGAGCTATGAGGTCGCACTAACCTGAAGCTCATTAACTTCAATTGTGATCAAGCGATCGGGTTTACTTTCAACTTGTAATACGAGCGAAAAAGACGACGTGTGCAAACACCCGAAATAAACCCCTTATCACTCCACTTGTAATCTAGCCCTAACTAAATGCTATATAGAATGATGTATTAAAAGTAAATATTAGCCTGAGTCACTAGAGAGAGCTAACTATTGCTGTGTGGAATATTGTTAAAGGGGCAGCAATAAAAAGTTATGCACAGTAAAACAACTTTGCAATATACTTTCATTATTTATTTTGCCCCTTTTTTCATGTAATGTAGCTCTAAAAATTGTGATTTTTCTAATTCTTTAAGATGGAAATGCACACTGCAGACTCTGCTACATGTATCTTTCTCTAATTTCTTTAGCAGATAACAACTGCAAAACAATGCATTCTATGCTAAAATACTGACCGTGGCTAGCCTTGTCATCGGCAGGTTCAAGCTTGGATTGATTTCTCCAAAGAAGGCAAGTGGTGGGTGGAATTTGGCTACTGAAAAACAATCGCAGCAAACAAAATGTTCATTTGCTTTATGAAAATGTTCAGCCGTGGTTGTTATGCTATCCTATAGCAAGACAAGATAAATGTGTTTACTGTTCTTTTAAGTCTGAAGCCTGCACTTCCAATTCTAACAGGGAATGGGAAACCCACAATGTTTAAAATTAAATTACAGAATCAGGGGACAAAAAAAAATCATTAAAATATATTGCAAAGTTTTTTCACTTTATGGAATAAAAGGGACACTCAAGTCAAAATAAACGTTTATGATTCAGAAAGAGCATGCAGCTTTAAGACACTTTCCAATTTACGTCCATTATCAAACTTTACACAGTCTTTTCATGTACACACTTTCTGGGGAACAAGATCGTACTGAGCATGCGCACAAGCTCACATACTAGTCTGGGATAGGCTGATGTCTGTCACATGATACAAGGGAAAAAATTGAAAAAAGGAGCAGGAATCCAGTGCTATAGTTTAAAAGTCCATATGCTTTATTAATCCATAATTTAAAATCGCCAGTGTAGCAAAACTGGCTTGACATAGAAGACAATGTGAAAACAAGAGCAATCAGTCCCTGCTTGTAACTGGCTTACGCGTTTCGGCCGTAGCCTTACTCTTAGCCTAATTAAAACCCTAGCACTGCTGTGCTTTTAAAAAGAGACTGGCATAACGTGATTGGTTAAAACAAATGGGGCAGGTCTGATTGCACATTAAGAAGCAAATCTTATTTATACCATAATTAAGTATATGTAGTTATATATTCATTCATGCCACATAACAAATCATAATATAATCCCAGTCAAGGTGTTTTGCTTGATGACAGTTTTGCATAAACACCATGATATAGATAAACCTCATATACACAATAAGCATAGGAAATCAATAAAAGTTAAATCTTACACTTTCTAGTAGTATATGGAATACTTATAAACTGATCTGAACTAGTTATGTGAAGACTTATGCACAAAACCTATTACAGTGCTTAGATACCCTAAAAGATTTCTAGTTAAGAAGTGTAAAATATGTAATGTGTTCAGACTGACTATTAGTCAAAGGATGGACTAATAAAGATGTATCACTCCCTAAATGAGTGTCCAGCAGATTAAACTAAACTATGTTCTTAATACAGATTAAGTATCTTTGTCAAATGCCTGCACTGATTTAAAGAGAAGACTAGCACCAATCAATTAATAAGTGCATAGGTAAAGCATACGAAATGAGCCGATTATTACCATATCTGATTGGCCGAACGTGAAGTAGAGCACACCAGACTCCCTCCCCACCTTTTTCGAGTGTCCCCAGGGTTGGTACCCCATATTAACTGCACCATTTATTTTGCTAAGGGGTATGATAGGCTCACAGCACACTCTAGGGATTACCTTTCCCATTTCACATGATACAAGGGGCCAGAAAATGGGAGAAAAAAAATAAATTTGTCAGGAAAATAATATACTGCTTATTTGATATTCAGAGTAGGTGTAAAATAATTTTCTGTTTATTATGCACTAGTTAATTATACAATTCTACTGCATTGAGTGGTCCGTTAAGCATTTTATAGTACATCAAAGTATCTCAAAGCGCTTCATGCTTAATTAAATCTTTAATTCAACATCAGCCCACCATATTTCTTCATTATCATTGATATTATCAGCAAATTGCACTCATAGCAGCTCCTCCTACAAATGATGTAACATTGTGATTGTCTGAATACAATGAATAACCTTTATCTAACTCTCTATGCATTGATATTACTTATTTCTTGTGATATTTTGTCTCACCCAGTCACTTCCTTTCCACAATTGCGAAGCTATTTCAATTTTATTTAAAGTTCATTGTCTATTAATCATCTTTGACTCACCTAAACTAAATGAATCATCTGAACAAATTGCTTATTAGCCATATCCTTAGCCTCTCTGGCGCATAAATTCTTTTTTCATATGTCTTTTTAGATAAAACATTACTAATACCACCTTTTAGCACTGAAAAACATATTTCTAAATAAATTATATATTCCATATAATTTTAAACATGCATATTGTTTGTCTTTTATGGTACGTACATAAATATAAAACCAAAATGTTATTTGCTGCATTGTTTTGAAGCAAAAAATTCATGTGTAAACACCTAGAAAACAATTTGCTACTCATATTCTACAACTTCTATAATGAATATAATTACTGCTGCTAGAAGCAAAATAATTATCAAAATAATAATCATCAATAATAATAATCATAATTATTTAAAAAAGGTTCTCATAATAAAGTCTGTTGATTAAGATCGGGGTTGTACAATCGTTATCCATAAAGATATAAAAGAAGGAAGATTTATACTAAACAGGAAAAAAAACCTCATCAACCTTCCCCCAATTCGGTAATGTAGGTTCCAAAATTAAAAGATTCAGAAACTGGAAGAAGGATACATATCTAATCAGGCGCTTGTTAAAAAAGCACTCCTTAAAGGGACCCTAAATCAAAATTAAAGGGACAATTTAACCAAATTCTGAACTACTTTTAATTTATTTAGCATGCCAAAGTAAATCTATTGCTGTGCTGCATTTATTATATTTAGTTTTATAAATTATTAAAATCTTTTTTGAATAATCCGCTTTTTTAGGCTGCTACCCATTTCTATATTTTCTGGCTGTGTGGCCACTCAACCGTAGTCTCTTCAGTGCAGGGCGCATGCTCCGGCCCTCATGGTGACATCACTGCAAGTGTGAACACAGACGTGCCCTCAATAAAAAGCTTGTCCGTGTTCAGCGGTGAGTTGCTTTTTTATTGTCAGTGCTGGTGCTGCTTTGGTAAAAACAATACAGTCGCGCTACAGTCAGTGCTCGCTAACAATACAAGCTTCCTGAAACAAAAAAAATACTTTTATGTGCTAAACGTCCCTAACAATAATGTGCCCAGTGCACACACATAGGCCTAGATTTAGAGTTCGGCGGTAGCCGTCAAAACCAGCGTTAGAGGCTCCTAACGCTGGTTTTGGCCGCCCGCTGGTATTTGGAGTCAGTGATTAAAGGGTCTAACGCTCACTTTTCAGCCGCGACTTTTCCATACCGCAGATCCCCCTACGCCATTTGCGTAGCCTATCTTTTCAATGGGATCTTCCTAACGCCGGTATTTAGAGTCGTTTCTGCAGTGAGCGTTAGAGCTCTAACGACAAGATTCCAGCCGCCTGAAAATAGCAGGAGTTAAGAGCTTTCTGGCTAACGCCGGTTTATAAAGCTCTTAACTACTGTACCCTAAAGTACACTAACACCCATAAACTACCTATGTACCCCTAAACCGAGGTCCCCCCACATCGCCGCCACTCGATTAAAATTTTTAACCCCTAATCTGCCGACCGCCACCTACGTTATACTTATGTACCCCTAATCTGCTGCCCCTAACACCGCCGACCCCTGTATTATATCTATTAACCCCTAACTTGCCCCCCACAACGTCGCCGCAAGCTACTTAAAATAATTAACCCCTAATCTTCCGACCGCAAATCGCCGCCACCTACGTTATCCCTATGTACCCCTAATCTGCTACCCCTAACATCGCCGACCCCTATGTTATATTTATTAACCCCTAATCTGCCCCCCTCAACGTCGCCGACACCTACCTACACTTATTAACCCCTAATCTGCCGAGCGGACCTGAGCGCTACTATAATAAAGTTATTAACCCCTAATCCGCCTCACTAAGTCTATCATAAATAGTATTAACCCCTAATCTGCCCTCCCTAACATCGCCGACACCTACCTTCAATTATTAACCCCTAATCTGCCGACCGGAGCTCACCGCTATTCTAATAAATGTATTAACCCCTAAAGCTAAGTCTAACCCTAACACTAACACCCCCCTAAGTTAAATATAATTTTTATCTAACGAAATAAATTAACTCTTATTAAATAAATGATTCCTATTTAAAGCTAAATACTTACCTGTAAAATACATCCTAATATAGCTACAATATAAATTATAATTATATTATAGCTATTTTAGGATTAATATTTATTTTACAGGCAACTTTGTAATTATTTTAACCAGGTACAATAGCTATTAAATAGTTAAGAACTATTTAATAGTTACCTAGTTAAAATAATAACAAATTTACCTGTAAAATAAATCCTAACCTAAGATATAATTAAACCTAACACTACCCTATCAATAAAATAATTAAATAAACTACCTACAATTACCTACAATTAACCTAACACTACACTATCAATAAATTAATTAAACACAATTGCTACAAATAAATACAATTAAATAAACTATCTAAAGTACAAAAAATAAAAAAGAACTAAGTTACAGAAAATAATAAAATATTTACAAACATAAGAAAAATATTACAACAATTTTAAACTAATTACACCTACTCTAAGCCCCCTAATAAAATAACAAAGCCCCCCAAAATAAAAAATTCCCTACCCTATTCTAAAATACAAATATTACAAGCTCTTTTACCTTACCAGCCCTGAACAGGGCCCTTTGCGGGGCATGCCCCAAGAATTTCAGCTCTTTTGCCTGTAAAAAAAAACATACAATACCCCCCCCCTCAACATTACAACCCACCACCCACATACCCCTAATCTAACCCAAACCCCCCTTAAATAAACCTAACACTAATCCCCTGAAGATCTTCCTACCTTGTCTTCACCATACCAGGTTCACCGATCCGTCCTGGCTCCAAGATCTTCATCCAACCCAAGCGGGGGTTGGCGATCCATAATCCGGTGCTCCAAAGTCTTCCTCCTATCCGGCAAGAAGAGGACATCCGGACCGGCAAACATCTTCTCCAAGCGGCATCTTCTATGTTCTTCCATCCGATGACGACCGGCTCCATCTTGAAGACCTCCAGCGCGGATCCATCCTCTTCTTCCGACGACTAGACGACGAATGACGGTTCCTTTAAGGGACGTCATCCAAGATGGCGTCCCTCGAATTCCGATTGGCTGATAGGATTCTATCAGCCAATCGGAATTAAGGTAGGAATTTTCTGATTGGCTGATGGAATCAGCCAATCAGAATATAGTTCAATCCGATTGGCTGATCCAATCAGCCAATCAGATTGAGCTCGCATTCTATTGGCTGTTCCGATCAGCCAATAGAATGCGAGCTCAATCTGATTGGCTGATTGGATCAGCCAATCGGATTGAACTATATTCTGATTGGCTGATTCCATCAGCCAATCAGAAAATTCCTACCTTAATTCCGATTGGCTGATAGAATCCTATCAGCCAATCGGAATTCGAGGGACGCCATCTTGGATGACGTCCCTTAAAGGAACCGTCATTCGTCGTCTAGTCGTCGGAAGAAGAGGATGGATCCGCGCTGGAGGTCTTCAAGATGGAGCCGGTCGTCATCGGATGGAAGAACATAGAAGATGCCGCTTGGAGAAGATGTTTGCCGGTCCGGATGTCCTCTTCTTGCCGGATAGGAGGAAGACTTTGGAGCACCGGATTATGGATCGCCAACCCCCGCTTGGGTTGGATGAAGATCTTGGAGCCAGGACGGATCGGTGAACCTGGTATGGTGAAGACAAGGTAGGAAGATCTTCAGGGGATTAGTGTTAGGTTTATTTAAGGGGGGTTTGGGTTAGATTAGGGGTATGTGGGTGGTGGGTTGTAATGTTGGGGGGGGGTATTGTATGTTTTTTTTTACAGGCAAAAGAGCTGAAATTCTTGGGGCATGCCCCGCAAAGGGCCCTGTTCAGGGCTGGTAAGGTAAAAGAGCTTGTAATATTTGTATTTTAGAATAGGGTAGGGAATTTTTTATTTTGGGGGGCTTTGTTATTTTATTAGGGGGCTTAGAGTAGGTGTAATTAGTTTAAAATTGTTGTAATATTTTTCTTATGTTTGTAAATATTTTATTATTTTCTGTAACTTAGTTCTTTTTTATTTTTTGTACTTTAGATAGTTTATTTAATTGTATTTATTTGTAGCAATTGTGTTTAATTAATTTATTGATAGTGTAGTGTTAGGTTAATTGTAGGTAATTGTAGGTAGTTTATTTAATTATTTTATTGATAGGGTAGTGTTAGGTTTAATTATATCTTAGGTTAGGATTTATTTTACAGGTAAATTTGTTATTATTTTAACTAGGTAACTATTAAATAGTTCTTAACTATTTAATAGCTATTGTACCTGGTTAAAATAATTACAAAGTTGCCTGTAAAATAAATATTAATCCTAAAATAGCTATAATATAATTATAATTTATATTGTAGCTATATTAGGATTTATTTTACAGGTAAGTATTTAGCTTTAAATAGGAATCATTTATTTAATAAGAGTTAATTTATTTCGTTAGATAAAAATTATATTTAACTTAGGGGGGTGTTAGTGTTAGGGTTAGACTTAGCTTTAGGGGTTAATACATTTATTAGAATAGCGGTGAGCTCCGGTCGGCAGATTAGGGGTTAATAATTGAAGGTAGGTGTCGGCGATGTTAGGGAGGGCAGATTAGGGGTTAATACTATTTATGATAGGGTTAGTGAGGCGGATTAGGGGTTAATAACTTTATTATAGTAGCGCTCAGGTCCGCTCGGCAGATTAGGGGTTAATAAGTGTAGGCAGGTGTCGGCGACGTTGTGGGGGGCAGATTAGGGGTTAATAAATATAACATAGGGGTCGGCGATGTTAGGGCAGCAGATTAGGGGTACATAGGGATAACGTAGGTGGCGGCGGTTTACGGAGCGGCAGATTAGGGGTTAAAAGTGTAATGCAGGGGTCAGCGATAGCGGGGGCGGCAGATTAGGGGTTAATAAGTGTAAGGTTAGGGGTGTTTAGACTCGGGGTACATGTTAGAGTGTTAGGTGCAGACGTAGGAAGTGTTTCCCCATAGGAAACAATGGGGCTGCGTTAAGAGCTGAACGCTGCTTTTTTGCAGGTGTTAGGTTTTTTTTCAGCTCAAACTGCCCCATTGTTTCCTATGGGAGAATCGTGCACGAGCACGTTTTTGATGCCGGCCGCGTCCGTAAGCAACTCTGGTATCGAGAGTTGCATTTGCGGTAAATATGCTCTACGCTCCTTTTTTGGAGCCTAACGCAGCATTTGTTTGAACTCTCGATACCAGAGTTAAATTTATGGTGCGGCCAGAAAAAAACCTGCGGAGCGTTAACAGCCCTTTTACCGCCGAACTCCAAATCTAGGCCATAGTGATTGGGGGGTATATAAAGCTTCCCACCAGTTACATGAACTGTCTGCTCTGCCCCCTCGATCCTCTGTACATGTCACGCCCAAGCTCCTCTCTAAGCGCGCCACATGTGAGAGGGATGCTGTGATCGTGGCCGTCATATCACTACACACCTAAGCGCATGCATGAGGCAATACCGTGGCCATGCTTGCGCAGGCATGTTAACACAGGTAAATGTGTTATTGTAATGGGGGAGTGTATGTAAAATCTGCATAAACTGCACCTATTGGATATGAAGCGCTGCGAGGACGTACTGCAATCTGTGTTGACTCTGCCCTTCTCTAAGGGTGGTCCATAACTGCGTAGAAAACAAGCTAAATCTGTGAGTAAAAATGTATAATTATGTTATCAAATCATAATTCGATTCCATGTATTTACTAACAGTTTACATATTCATTGTGGATGCTTACATTGACACTAAAACAAATTTTGAGCATACTGGTCCTTTAAACTTTCATGATTCAGATAGAGCATATAGTTTTAAAATGCATTCCAATTCACTTAAATTATTAAATTGTGCACAGTCTTTTTATATGAACACCTTCTGAGGCACCAGCTACTACTGAGAATGTGCAAGACATCACAGTGTATACATATGAGTCTGTTATTGGCTGATGACTGTCACATGATACAGTGGGCAGGGAAATGTAAAAGTAAGTGTTATTGCATTTTATTACACACTTGTTTATTATGCAATTCTAATGCATTTAATGGTCATTTAAAGAGTGCTTTCTGCAAACTTGCATTTCAGCCAATTGGTGCTGACTCATGCATAACTCCACAGTGGCTATCTATATGGCAAACATGAACTAGCACTGTCTAACTGTAAAAAGGTAATAAAATGCACTGAAATAAGGTGGTCTTCAAGGGCTTAGAAATTAGCATATGAGCCTACCTAGGTTTAGCTTTCAACAAAGAATACCAAAGGAACAAAGAAAAATTGATGATAAAAGTGGGGGGCGGAGCCGACTGCCAAAGTGACCGGTTGCATAGTGAAGGAGCTCCGGGCTTAAATATAGCTTTTAGGGTTTAAGGCTTGAACTTGTGAAATATTTGTGAGCTACTCTGTAAACCCCAAATTGAAGACTTATACGGTAGCTTTTGGACACCCGGAAGCATCCTTTACACCCATTATCAGGATGGCAGTGTGACGCGACCATGAGTCAGCATTAATCGGCACTGAGGGGGCCATCTTAACAGAAGGAATTGTATGAAACTCATATCTAACAATAATGCTGGTTCAGGCGCCCGAGGAAGAGGTCTGCGACTTGCTGAGAAATCACCTATCTGGGCAATGCACGCTAATTTCATAGTGGCTTGTGAACCTGGCTATACAACCTAACCCCCAAGATGGTGCCGGATTGGACTTTGCCGGTCCTATAGAACCTGGGGTAGGGAGAGCCGACACCCAAATCCTAGAGAGACACGGTAAGACTGTAGCCATTCTAAATACAGTGGAGACCTTCTCATTCAGGAAACATCAGTTACCCAGCCTGAATTGCCGTTCATTACCTGCGCAGCTAGACAGGGTAGAGCCTGTTTAATTTCTTCCTAAGAGTGGATTTGAGAAGTTGGCCCAGCCAGAGGACAACACTAGGGCAGCCGTTGAAGGCACCTGCGTCACTAACCTAGCACCCGCTGAAGTAGGCGAGAGAAAAAAGGACAACCCCAGCCTCACGAGGGAGATGACAGGGACAGTGAACGCAGCAATAAACTGGAGAGGTTACCTAAGGATCACCAAACGGCGTAATATTGATTTTATGGGCCCTCTCCATTCTGGTATCTATCCTGCACCGCATACTAATAGAAAGGGAGTTGGCTAACAGCCTTTTTCATAGACTAAATTATCTTCACAGTCTGCTGGTTAAACTATGAGCAAATTAGAGACTGATTTTGCCTACCCTATATCACTCTAAACAACATGAAGGCTATTAGCTAGATCTAAGAGATGATTTTACCAGTTTATGGACTAACTATATAATACCTTCCTTACGCTAACTTATGGTTATTGGTTAATTAATATGTTGTAGTACATACTGTTTTATGTTATGCCTGTTACTTTTACTAGGGGACTAAGATATGCACTATCAATATGCCTGATACTAATTCATGTGGAACATATATGTATATTCTCTTTATGTACTCATATTTTTGTAAAGAGCCCTAGGAGAGTTTAAATACATTTGCCATAGTGCTACCAGAGGCCGGAGTAATATGAACCCTCATCTAAGCTAGGCTTATTTGTTCTGCTACTTTAAAAGAAGTTGATATAAATCACTGAATATATTTTTGACTATCATTCCTACCAGTATTTATGGAAGCAAGTGGCGATATACCATACTTACTAGCTATATAGTACGTTATGTATATGTACAATATGTATGGTATATTATTATCTAATATATCAACTGATAGTATATTGCTCTCCTTAATGCTCCAATATCTATTTTATGCTTCCTTGAACTATATATACACTATCAGAGGCCTAATACTAGTTCTTAGATTACTTCAAGGTAAATAGTACTGCCGGAATATCTACCATAAGTGTAAGAATATTGTTATAGTCGCTTCTGTTAGCACCCCAAACGTATGACAATGAGTGCATTTCCATTATATTATATAGCTAATTTAATACCTTGCAAGGAAGATGACGCACCGCGTCTGTGGCTGAGATGGCATGTTTTTCTTTATCTATATACCATAAATATAATTTTCTAGGCAACTTTTACATTAGAAGGATATTCGGCATCGATAGTCAGTAACGTTTATAATCGCTACAAGGCAAACCCAAACTACCACTTTCCTACCTTTTAGATTTGACCCATTGTTTTCATATATTAGAACTCATTACGCCTACTATAAAGTAAGAGATAAAAGGATACTTATTATATCTACCCTATCCATATTGTATATTAAGCACTGTGAATTACACTATAATTAATGAGAACCCCATTAAGTTGACTAATAATAGTGTTAATCCACTTTCCGCCTGAGTATAGGGCCCGTAACCAGGTGATAAGGTGTAAATACATGGGATCATAGATAACAAATGTTGTTCTCATAATAATATAACTACATCTTAGCCTTAAGGCTACATAAACATTTTATGCCGTTTGATATTGATTAGGTATGGGTTACTTTGCTGTAGTTTAGAATGTAGAATTGTGTTATAGTATATCTGTAATTGCATATTAGAAGCAGCAGGTTTTTACCTATATGCACAATCTCTCTTATACCATATGGGATATTTGGGATTTGCTGCAACTGTTTGCTTTGTCATTAGGTGTTTTGCTTTTTGAGCTATATATAATCTAGTCATAATATAGGGGAATTTAAGTGTAGTACTGAATCCTATTCTTTATTAACTACACAATCATTGTAAATTGATGTTATTTATAGACATGTGCATGGCGAAAAAATTCGGTTCGGTTCGGAATTTTTCTAAATTCGGAATTTTTCTAAATTCGGTTCGGATCGATTCAAATTCGGAAAATTTCGAATCGATTCGTTTCGGATTCGTTTTGGATTCATTCGGATTCGAAGAAATTCGGCTGGATTCGGTTTGATTCGGTTCGGAAATTCAGCAATTCGGTAAGTGTTAGGTGGGATTAGACTAGTATTATACTGTATATTAGGTGTTAACCTAACATACTGTATAATACTAGTGTAATCCCAATGGCCATCCGAATTTACGAATCGATTCGATTCGGTTCGATTCGGAAAATTCAGCAACATTTTAATTCGGAAATTCGGTTCGATCCGAATCGCAGAATTTGCCGAATTTTCCGAATTTTCCGAATTTCCGAATCGAACCGAACCGAATCGCACATGTCTAGTTATTTAAATCTACCAGTTCCATAGTTATAGGCTGGAAACTCCCAATACTTGGTCAGTGTGATCTCCGCTAACTTTCTTAACCCAAACATCTCCGCCCCCCCCTCTCCATAGAGCTTACATTGTTAGCGTCGATAAATATAACCTATAGAAACTTTACCTTTTATTATTGAAAATATTGATATACATATACTGATATCTGTAACTGTAATCTTATGTGGCAGACTGTTTTCTTGTTAGTTTGCTGTTCCATCTTTAAGTTTTGTCACAATCATATAACATATTACTGAGGGTCCAAGAGCGACCCTATATGCTCTCTATTTGCTACATACCCCCTACAATGTCCCCATACCAATATATAATAATACGTGAGACCATTACCGTCTACATGGGGTATTACTTTTTCTAGTTTATTTTTACATTTCACATCAGAGGAAAAAGATAAGATTTACATTTCCGTAAAAAAAATGAAAAAAATAAGGTTACCTGAGCAGTATTATATTTGAGTTTGACTTTCTGCAATCTCCACCTTTTCCTTATATATTTTTGTATACTGGTTTGGTGTTCTCATCTTTGACCTTATATATATATATATATATATATGGAATTCCTAACTTTTCTTCATTTTAAAAAGCTGACTATGTGGAGATGAATGTTTGTACTGCTAAATCTTCATTGTTTGTAATCATGAGCATAAACCTTAATAGAAATTAAATTTAGGGGGGGGGGAATGTGATGATAAAAGTAAATTAGAAAATTGTTTAAAACTGCATGCCCTATCTGAATCATGAAAGTTTAATTTTGACTTTACTGTCCCTTTAAACTGGAATGAAAGGAGGAGGGAGGACAACATAAGATATAGTAACAGCAGGGTGTTGAATTGAGCAGGAAAACAATGCTGCTATTCACAAAAGAAAGGAGAACAGCAGCCACACTCAGAAGCTTAGAATTATCTAATTAGGACAAGCACATTTATTTACAATAACTGAAAGTGAGGAAACAACATACATTATAAGCCTCAACTTGTCAACAATTTTAGACATAGTCCACTGTAAACATAAAGGGAGGATTTAATTATACAGGAAATTTTGGTAATGTCCTTACATTAATCAAAAATTGCTTCTATCAATCTCTTAAAGGTTACAACGGTAAGTAATACCTCTATACGATTCCACTCAATCAAAACACAAGATCTTGCCATAAGAGATTTCTAATTCACTCCTCTATAAGGAAACGGAAATCGCTGAACCCACAGTCTGCCAAAACATGCAATCTCCAAATCATCAACCAAATAAAGATAAGCAAAAAAAAGTATCTATATTATAACAGTATATTATATAAAAGCTCAACTGGGACTGCTGCTGAACTATTGAACATTCTGAAATGTTAACTAGAGTTCCAATAAGGTTGCTTCAGCATGATAATTCATTAAATGTTTAATCACTACTGCATAACTGGCATTTTGCCTCATCATATTTATTGTCACATCTTTCAAATTAAGCACAGTCCTAAGAAAGTACCCAAACAAGGATGGATAACCCTCCAGAGTATAATCACAGACCAAAGATCCCAGGAAGTAACCCCAGGACTTACTCACAAGCCCAGTATCTACTCATATGTTCAGGGCTGGGCAAGCCAGACTATAGACAGAACTGACAGAAGTTAGCGATTGGCTGGATAAGTATGCTCTCCTCTGAAAAGTCTTCTTTGCAAAATACATAATCTCTTTCAGTTGGATTAGAGCTGCCATACACCAAACAGTAAATTTATGCTGTAAGGAGATATAAACAGGAGATGCCCAGAAGGATTTTGGGAAAGTTTCCACTCAGTTCAAAAACATATCAATCATTTAATTTAGCTAGCCAGAACGTCTTGAAATTTCCTTCTACCAAGAAAAGTCACAATTTTTGGGGAATACGCAGTAAATTGGCCTGAAATGAAGACTGAGGAAAGAAGACGACCACAGTCTATCTTGGAACGAGGTTTCAGGTACACTAGGTAACTAATTTGGGATGTTACAGATGTACTTGGGTGTTTTTGTGTTTTTTTTATCAGTGATTGTTCACAAATCTGAAAAATATTTATTGAATATAAATAGGACAATATGAGTTAATGGCACTCATGCAGTCAAAAGGATGCTGGATATAAGGTAAGCTAAAATGAGACTACATATCTACAGCCTGTTCCTCTTCAATTAGCAATTGATTATAAAGCAACATAGGTTAAAATTTGAATCCCTTAAAATTCCCAAGCAAAGTGACTTGCATAGCATTGTGCAGGCTATTCAAAGCTGCAGCCATTTCAACTGACTTGAAAATCTTGCAATATCACAAGTTTTTCAAATGTATTTGTGTCGAAAACAACACCCATATATATTACATGTTGACAATTCCAAACAAGTATTCTAGTCCATCAAAAAACAATTTTACAGAAGCTTTCACATTATTTTGAGACTTTTCAAATTCAACAGTTTTACTCTTGATAATCATTATCCGGTTTCAGGCAGAATATCTTGTCAGCTTTCAATATGAATGGCTTTGCCCATGCTCAGTTCACACGTTAATAAATGCAATAATTTTTTACTTTAGTAAATAGTTATAAATATTACAAACCAAATTTTGAAACTTGTGCTCAAATGAAATATAATCGGACATTTAAACATTTTGTTATAAAATTATTCAAAATTATATGAAATTTATTGTGCACATCATGAATTGCTACTAGTGATTAAAGGGACAGTAAACCCAAAATTTTTCTTTCATGGTTCAGATAGAGAATACAATTTTTTTTTTTTTTTAAATATAATTTTTTATTTATTTTCAAACTTATAGAAGTAACAATGAGGGACACGCAGGTCCCAAACACAAACATCAATGGCATACAGGAGTATTTGGTTACAAATAGAGCCAGGGGTCCCAAAGATGAGAAACAATAAAATATTAATAAGATTAGATGGACTCCCCTGGTGGAGAGATGACATCTCACATTAGTCTGAGGACAAATGGGATATCTGAAAAGGAACCTATATAACACAACACATGTCTTGGAGTCAGAACAAAGTCTAGGGAGGGGGGAGGGGGAAGGAGGGGGGGGGGAGTACAGAAGAGGAGAGGGAAAAAATGAGGAAGATGGTAGATAGATCAAGAAGAGTCAGGCTGTAGGCTTTAGGACGTGACAGGAGGGCTCCAGGAAGTATCAAACTTGTCTTTCCAATCGGCCCAAGCAAGTTCGAATATATCCAGTTTGTTTAAGTCAAAATATATAGTCTTTTCCATGGTGTATAAGAAGGCCATGGTTTTCTCAATCTCGTTCCATGAAGGGGGTTTTTCTTTTTTCCAGGACCTAGCCAGATTAGTCTTAATAGAGGCCAATAAGTAGGTACTGAAGATAGCTTGATGCTTAGGTAGATCCTGTAAGCCCAGGTGGAGCAAAGCAGTAGTCGGGCCAGGCGGAATTCTGATTCCAAAATCAGTAAGGGCGCGGAAACCTTGAGACCATAAGAAAGTAATTTTAGGGCATTCCCACCAAATGTGGAGCATGGTGCCCTGCAAACCACAGTTCCTCCAGCAAAGAGGCGACACACCTGGGTACATCCTTGCTAGGTGTGTGGGAACCAGGTACCAGTGAGAAATCACCTTGTAATAAGTTTCGAACATAGTGATGCAATGGAGGGTTTTTTTCGTCAGAAGGATGGCCCTTTGCCAGGCGTCTACCGAGATTTGAGAATGCAATAAGGCATCCCAGATCTGCAAGTGCGGGGCAATTTCAGGCGGGACAGTGCCATCGAGAGTCCCGTAATGGAACGATAATGGCCGGATAAGTCTGTGACCCGTCTTCCAGACAGACTCCCATGGGGTGGACTGACGAGAGGTGGTGGGGAGAAAACCCCAACTTCTCAGGAGACTTTTAATCCTGATAGTTTCAAAAAAAAGGACCGGAGGAATATCCCCAGGGGAGCCCAGGAGAGTTGGGTCTATAAAGCCATCGGGCTGTGATGCGGACCAGAAGTCCGAGACCCGCCGAATCCCTAGTCTGGCCCATATATTCGGGTGAGTATCCGCCAACCCAGAGAGCAGACCAGCCACCGAAGTGATAGGGGAAGGGTGGGGGGCAATTAGTTGGCGATGCCGGATCTTGTCCCAGACCTGAAGGCATTCTGTGATGACTAGATTGCTGATACCTAAAATTCTGCGACTGTGCGGAGGAGTCCAAATAATATCCTTGAGCAGGACATTATGGGGTAAAGAGGCCTGTTCAATCTCGCGCCATTTATCACGGGACTGAAGAACTCCCCACTGGGAAATGTGGGTAAGCATGGCCCCCTCGTAGTATTTTACCACAGAAGGGGAAGCCAGGCCTCCTAGATGTATAGGAAATTTCAGATTTTTTTGAGCTATCCTGGGGGTCAAGCCCTTCCAAATAAACTTTGTTATTTCACTCTGGAACTATAGCAAGAGTGACATAGGGACTCTGATGGGAAGGCACCTAAACAAGTAGGTGAGCTTAGGGAGGAAAGACATTTTAATAGAGGCTATACGCCCCATCCATGAGATGGACTTGTGATCCCAAGCATTTTTTAAGGATCTCAGTTCTGACAGCAAGGGGATGTAATTATCCTTGACCATTTTTGAGGCATTGTTAGATATTCTAACCCCCAGGTGTGTGACCTGCTCCTGTGACCATTTGAAGTTATACCTTTTCTTTAAACTGTTAATGTAATTGTGGGGGTATCCCCACCAATATATCTCTGTCTTTTGAGTGTTCAATTTATAAAATGAGAGGTCACCAAAAGTCTTCAGAACATCCAACAGTCTGGGGACAGCTCTACCGGGGTCCGCAGTGAAGATTGTGATATCATCTGCGAATAGCGCAATTTTTTGCAGAGTGCCTGAGAGCATTATCCCTGGAAGGGAGGCATCGTCCCGGATATGGGCAGCCAAGGGCTCGATCGCAAGGGCAAACAACAGCGGAGACAGGGGGCACCCCTGTCTAGTACCATTGGAGATGTTGAAAGGGTCAGACTGAAAGCCAAGACCCCTGACAGCGGCCGACGGGGCAGAATATAGCGCCTGGGAAGTTAAAGGTTTTGAGGGTTTCCCACAAGTAGGACCAGCGGATGCGGTCAAAAGCCTTCTCGGCATCCAAAGAGATAACCGAGAAAGGCTTCTGAATTCTGGTAGATTCACACACAATATTAACAAGACGCCTAGTATTGTCCGGCCCCTCGCGCCTGTGAATGAACCCTACTTGATCTGGACCTATAAGGTGCGGAAGAAGCCTGCTAATACGGTTGGCAAGAATTTTAGAGTAAACCTTCACGTCCACGTTAATTAAAGAAATTGGCCTGTAGCTTGCACAGGACGAAGGGTCCTTATCTGGTTTTGGCAGAGTGACTATGGCTGCTTTTAAGAATTCCTCCTTCAAGGAACCTTCATCACTTGCTAAGGTAAAAAACCTCTGCAAGTAGGGGGATAGTTCATTGACAAATACCTTATAAAACTGGGCAGAAAAGCCATCAGGCCCTGGAGCTTTGAAGGGTTTTAGATTTTTTATCGTTAGCTTAATCTCCGCCAAAGAGAAAGGGGCTGTGAGAGAGTCTTGTTGCTCTGTAGTAAGAGTGGGGAGGTTAGCAGAGGCCAGGAAGCCTCTGATATCCTGGCTAGTAGTTGGGGTGAGAGTCTCCGAATTTTCGATATTGTAAAGTTTGGAGTAAAAGTCAGCAAAACATTCTCCAATCTGAGAGGGCCTCTTATGCAACTTGCCATTATAATTGATCTGGGAAATGCGGGAGTTACTATGCTTATGCCTGAGCCTATTAGCAAGCATAGTGTCAGGTCTATTACCTTTGTAATAGCATAACTGTTTTAGTTTGCTGAGATTAGTTTGTGTGCGGCGGAGCTCTAGGAGGTTGATATGCTCCTTAACTGTAGCAATCTGCGCAGCTACATCGAGGCTAATGGAAGCGCGATTTAGGGATTCCAAGGATCTGAGTTTTGCGTGTGCCTGCGCAAGGGTAAGGCCCGCTTGCTTTCTCAGTGCTCCTTGTTTGCGAATGATAAGGCCCCTGATAGTTGCTTTGATCGCGCCCCAGAGAATATCGTCTGAGGTCTGGCCGTTGTCATTACAAACTAACAGTTCAGTCAGGTCCCGTCTTAATTCCTCTCTGAACGGGATGTCGGCCAAAATGTGCCTAGGGAGGCACCAATTGGATTTACTAGGCATTCTATCTGAGAGAAACAGCCCTGCCGTTACAAGGTCATGATCTGACCAGGAACAGAGGGGGATACTGGAGCAGGAGACCGAGTCCAAAGACCCAGCCTGACAAAAGATGTAGTCCAGCCGGGAGTAAGTTTTGTGGGGGATAGAGAAATGGGTGAAGTCCCTATCGTTGGGATGTAAACTTCTCCAAATGTCGAAGTATCCAAATTGTGACATTACTGCCCTAAATTGGGCAGAGACATATGTCTCTTGTGAAGGTTTACTGCCAGCTTGAAGCTGTTTGCGGTCGAGAGTTGGCTCCCATGTCATGTTGAAGTCTCCCGCGATCAAGACCCTCCCTTGCTTGATCATATCAAGCGTCTGCAAAATAGTACGAAGAGATGCAGGCTGCCGGGAGTTGGGGAGATAAACGGAGACCAATGTATGAAGAACATGGTCCAGTTTACAAACCAGAATTGTATATCTGGCTTGAGGGTCAGTAAGTGCGTAAATTTGCTCGTAGGCGATCCTGTTGTGAAGCAGGATGGCCGTCCCTCTGGCTTTTTTGGAGAAGGGTGAGTGTTCCAGGACTTTATAGGAACGGGAGTGAAAATATTGAGTGGCGCCCGACTGCCAGTGAGTCTCCTGCAGGAAGACTACGTCGGGATTGTGAAATTTAAGTTCACGAGATAAAAGACTCCTTTTAAAGGGGGAGTTAAGCCCCCTGACATTGTGTGTGAGCACCTTTAAAGAGTGCACCATCTCTCAGCCTTGGCCTGGGGACAGGAGATAGAATGGAAAACGAAAGGAGGGGGTTAGGGGGGGAAATTAGGATAAGAAGTCAGTTCAGAGGTGTTGTGATAGGAAATGAGGTGAAAATAGTTCACCTATGTGGAACCCTGGCGTGGGCTACCTATGTGGGGGGGGAGCTAGGAATAGGAACAGAGAGAGAGCCGAAACTATCGGCCCCCCTCTGTGCACACGGGAAGGATACAAAGAAGTCTATAATCATAAATTAAACCTGTGAAATCAGCAATGGAAAAGTACATACAACCATAACAAACCTGAGTAAGGTACGAAGCATCCAGACTAGGTAAGTATAAAGTCAGTCATAGCATGTTGAGAAAAAATAAATTCTTGTGCTATCTAAAGGGTGGAGGTAATACTATGCCTATTCATTTAGAGATGAATGACCTGTGCTGGGTTGACCACATATAGAATTAGAAAGCATGCATAAACACTGATAATGCAAACCTGCACATGAAATACAAGAAGGAAAAAATAATAATATTAACTGTAACTTTAGACCCAACGTGGGCCGACCTATGCTGGGTTGATCCCATATAGTATTAGAAGACATATATAAACACTGGTAATGTAAATATGCACATAAAGTAGGACCCTCCATAAAGAATGGGCCCTATGTTAGGTCATGATGACAGGTTAATGCTGTTGTTGACCAATGGTGCCATACATTCAAGAGGACCCAGAGAGTCCTGTGTCTGCTGCGTTTTTTGCCTTTTGGAGCGCTGATCCTTAGCAGTCCATTCTGGGGCAGTAGCCCTCAATTTTGCCTTAATGGGAATGGGTTCCGTCGTGTCTCCTTTGGTAAGACCCCACTGTGCCAGCAATACAGTGCCCTGGGCCAGTGAAGAAATTATGTGGGTTTGATTGTCTCTTGTAATTAACAACTTGGACGGGTATCCCCATCTGTATCTGATGCCAGCATTTCTGAGAGCCAGTGTGACTGGTTGGTACTGCCTTCTGAATTGTAGGGTGTGAGCCGACAAGTCGGGGAGAAGCTGGATGGTTTGAAACTTTTCCGGCAACTGAGGTTTACGGGAGGCGGCCTGCATCAGCTTGTCTCTAAAGATGAAACTGTGGAAACATGCTATAACGTCTCTTGGCTTTTCTTGCGAGACGGACCTGGGGCGTAGAGCTCTGTGAACTCTTTCAATAGTGGAAGTTAGGCCCTCCATAGGACCCAACAGGCTACCAAAGAGCTCTTGGAGAAAACCCTGTAAGTCTGTTGGTGTAATGTCCTCCGGTATACCCCGAAATCTTATATTATTTCTGCGGGCCCTATCCTCAACATCCGCCAGTTTAAACTCGAGCTGACTCAGCTGGTCAGCCAAAGATTCAGAGTAGGCCAAGAGGTTGGATTGATCCGTAACGATATCATCCTGCCGCCTTTCCAGAGAGTCCACCCTTTCACCTATTTCTGAAATGTCTTTTTTGAGCTTGGCGTGATTTTTTTGAATTTCTTTGGTGATGGAGCGAGTTTGGTTAATGAGCATCTTCTGAAGGGTATCCTCAGTAATGAAGTGCTGAGACCTGGGGTTTGACAAAGCATCATGCTGAGAACCATCTCCCAGAGATTCTGACCCAC
This sequence comes from Bombina bombina, assembly GCF_027579735.1. Taxonomy (NCBI): domain Eukaryota; kingdom Metazoa; phylum Chordata; class Amphibia; order Anura; family Bombinatoridae; genus Bombina; species Bombina bombina. The sequence continues at coordinate 449,229,317 of NC_069499.1, forward strand.
TTAGGCCATCATTGGAGTCATCTTCCAGCTCCTTGCGTGGTAGAGAGAAGTGGTCTATCACCGTTTTTTTCACCGAACCAGGTGTTTTAGTGGTTCGTCTGATCGTATGAGGCATTTTGAGATTGTGGCAAAAGGGGAATCCGTGAGGCAACAGCGGACACAGGGCAGGTAGGTTAGTGGTGGCACCAGAGGTTGGATTCACAGGGGGTTACAAAAATAAGAACATGAGCAAGTAATCACATTAGACAGTACACAGAGAGGGGCCCAGACGGCCTCCCCGACCCCTACCCCTCCATGACGGCCACCCTACTAGGGATTAAATGACCACAGGTCCAGTTTGCAAAAAAGGATAGGCCGCCACCGGGGGGCGAGGGCCGGCGAGACCCCCCAGACACAGGTCAAAGGCAAATACACTCCAAAATTTATGGGTAAAATTGTGGTAAGTCCCCTTCTGGCCCGGGAATAGGGGGTACGACCTTACGGAAGGGAAAAGGGGAGAGGGAAGTGACCAGCCCAGACAAGCAGGGCCGGAAAGGGGGGGCCAGTTGGGGTTCACCTATTGAATGTAAACCAATACAATGCTATACCAAAATGGCCAGAATGGGCCTCAGCAAGTAGTCTGGTGTTTCTCTTAAGTCACGTGTGTGAGAAATGGGGCGAGTTACAGTCTGTGCTAATGAAAGTGCAGTGTGGTGTAGCCTAAGTGTGCGTGAGGAGTGTGTGTCAGTATATTGGAGGGTAGAGAGGTAAGTTCTATGTGAATGTGTAGTAAAGGAGAGTGTTCTAGTTCTAGGCTGGCTTAGATGTGTTTGGCCAGGGGTATGTTGTGCTGGCGTGATAGGCAAACCTGGAAGTTAGTCAGTATGTTATACAAATCCTGATAAGTATCTTGTTATCTAGAAAAGGCAAAGGTAATTAGTATAACTATCTCATATGTTCAGTATTCATAGACCAAAGAGCGGCACACACCAGTAGCAACTCAGTAAAAATAAATACACTCCACTCTGTTTACAACAGAGAACATTTGGCTGACGCAGCAGCTAAATAGAAAACAAAGGGTAAAGCACTTAGTGTCCTAAGTCATAACTCAGAGCATGGGATTGAGGTATTTAAGGCTAATTCGTAATGGAGCAAATCTGCAGAAAAGATTATTAATGAGCCTGTATGATTAAAGACCACAGAAGGGGTCAGACGGGTCTCCTGGTATATGATAGGGTCCGGTTCTGGCTTATAGTGAGTGTTTCAAGATCCCAAGAAGATGGAGAGCCCAGCTTATCTCTATCATGCACCCAGACCTGTGGGCAGATGGGGGTAGTAGCTGTGACAGTCTCTGGGACACAGATAGGCTATTGTCCGGTTTATTGCAGGGTTAACAGTGCTGGGATATGTACTGGGGAATGTTAAGGCTAGATCTATTTTTCTCCTCAGGCTAGATGCTCGTGCAAAGGGGGCCACCTAAATACTCCGTTATGAAATAGCAGCGGATTCCCAATGTTATATCTGTCCTGGTATTGTGAGGCCTCAGAGATAATGGGGGGAGACCAAATATGTAGGTGGCCCACACAGATAAACCCCAAGCAGGTTGTACCCTTAGTATGTCAGACTTGCCCTCCTTATCTTACCCCACCTCAGGCCGGATGTAGAGGCCTCCGCTTCGGATGTGTAGGTCGTGGTACTTGTGCCTCGTCAGCCGGAGAGAAATCAAGAGGCAGCTTCGGCTTGATCAGGGGGCTGCAATCAGGCAAAAGCCGCAGGCGGCAGCGCTCACCGGACTTCCTCCTCTCTCAAAACAAGGCCGCACCGCTCCGCGATAGGAGGGCCTCCAGAAAGATGGCCGAACTTCGCGCCAAAAGTGTGAGAGGTGCGTGAGGACTCGGGAACGCCGGGAGGGAAGGTAGGAGTCCGCTTGCTGCAATCTGTGCTGGGTCCTGTGGCTGCTCGGCGTGGCAAACTATGTGGCCATAGACGATGCTTCAGCGGGGAGGTGGGGCGCAGGCGGAGTGGGGTTGGAGGGTGTGGGGACGAAGACCCCGGACGAGTACGCAGGAGGCAAACCAACCTCTTAGCTTGTAGAAAGGCAGTAATCTTCTGCTCCGGAGCGGATCCCCGACCCTCCGGAGCACTTGTAGGGCCTTATAGAAATGCCGAGTGACGGCCAAGCGACAGCCGAGTCTATGCAGGCGTCCGGGGTCAAAAAATAGTTGCAAAACTCCCCTCTCTTGGTCTGTCAGTGAAGGGTCACTGCCCCAGCAGGGTGTCCAGTGAAATTACCCCAAAATGTAGGCAGTTAGTACTCTTAAAATGCACTTTTATATCCAAAGTGCCAGGAGCTTCCCTTCTGCACGTCTGCTCTTGATGGCGGTTAGCTCCGCCCCCCCCAGAGAATACAATTTTAAACAACATTCCAATTTACTTATTTTATTTAATTTGCTTTATTCTTTAAACTTTGTTGAAGAAATAGCAATGCACAATGGTGAGCCAATTACACGAGGCATCTATGTGCAGCCACCAATCAGCAGCTACTAAGCCTATCTAGATATGTTTTTCAGCAAAGGATATCAAAATAATTAAGCAAATTAGATAATAAAAGTACATTAGAAAGTTGTTTATAATTGCACATGATACTTGGCGCCTCCAACACCCAAACGATAAAGATTTTACCTTTTTTTCAAACCCCCATCAACTATATACAAGAATAGATTACATCTTTGCTGACATCTCCAGCCTATCTTTTATCGCCCAGACCCATATAAACCCCATAACGTGGTCAGATCATGCCATCATCAGTTGCCAACTTTACTGGCGCCCCATTGACCCGTCCACCTCTCGGTGGAGACTTGACGATTCCCTACTCAGAGATCCCCAGATATTTATACAGGTACAAAAAGCACTGACCGACTATTTTCAAACAAATGACACTCCCGAAGTTCACATACACAACATATGGAATGCTCATAAATGCGTTATCTGAGGGGAGTTAATCGCTCTCAAGGCAGCAAAACGGAAACAACAGAATGAATACCTTAGCTCTCTCCTGGTTGACATTCATAAATTACAAGACTTACATAAATTACACCCTACAAGTACTTCCTTGACAGACAGTATTACCCACAAAAGAGACCAACTTTGTATATTTTTAGGCACAGAGGCCAAGAACAAGGCCTTATATCTTAGAAAAGTTTATTATGAAGGAGCAAATAAACAAGGAAGGATGTTGGCCCGTCAGCTCCGGAAACGCACAAATAAACAATATATTATGGGAATACGCGACTCTAGAGGCACTAGACAGACCACCTCCAAAGATATTATTCAGGCCTTTAGGGATTACTACGACACCCTCTATAACATACGAAGAGGTTCCTCTGACCCTCTTCCGACAGATATAACAGACTACCTCAACAACCTTCACCTCCCTAATTTGTCTGAGGAACAAAGGGACGAACTAGACACTCCATTCTCGGAGGAGGAGCTATTGAATGCTATTGCCTCTTTCCCTTCTGGGAAAGCTCCCAGCCCCAACGGCTTTGGAAACTCCTATTATACTCTATTTCAAGAAACATTATCCCCACGCTTATTAAAATACTTCCACAGCATAGACGAGATGGGTGCTTTTTCACCATCCTCACTTCAAGCTCATATTACTGTAATCCCTAAACCTAACAAATCACCAGACCTAATAACTAATTACTGTCCTATTTCACTCATTAATACCGACCTTAAGATTTTCGCTAAATTAATTACAACCCGTCTTAACAGGCTTCTCCCCTCCCTTATACATAACGATCAAGTTGGATTTGTCCCTGGGCGAGAAGCTAGAGACAATACGACACGCAATATACATCTAATCTGGCACGTCTCAAACAAAAATATCCCAACCACCTTTATATCCACGGACGCTGAGAAAGCGTTTGACCGGGTTAACTGGTCTTATCTAAGAGCTACCCTACATGGTTTCGGCCTTGGTCCAAAAACCCTAAAACGTATATTTGCCCTATATTCCTCGCCCAGTGCCCGTATTTTAGTAAATGGCTCCCTATCTTCATCGATTGAAATTACAAATGGAACACGACAGGGCTGCCCCCTCTCCCCCCTATTATTTGCCCTATTTATTGAAACCTTTGCATTGAAGATTAGGAATACACCTGAAATCCAGGGTGTCACAGTGGGGAAAGATGAATATAAGATTTCTTTATTTGCTGACGACATCCTATTCTCTTTGACTAACCCCGAAAATTCCATCCCCCGCTTTTATCCGAACTATCCCTCTTTAACAAGCTCACAGATTTCCTAATTAATCAAAACAAATCCGAAATATTGGCCCTCGGTCTCCTCGACCACTCTATAAACCTAATTAAAAATAGCTGCCCCTTAAAGTGGTGCTCAAAAGCACTTAAATATTTAGGAATCTATCTCCCCCGGTCCTTTGATGACCTATTTCAAACTAATTACATTCCTATCAAAACAGCAATAATGCGAGACCTCTCCTCCTGGGGATCAAAAAAGCTCTCCTGGTGGGGCAGAGTCAACACCATAAAAATTAATATTTTTCCAAGGTTACTCTACATCATGGGTGCGGTGCCGGTGCCTCTGCCCCCTAAGTACCTCACTCAAATACAAAACTTAATTAACTCCTTTGTGTGGAGAAAAAAACCACCTAGAATAAATAAAACCACCATGCTACTACCACGGGAACATGGTGGGTTGGGTCTGCCCGACTTGGAGAGATATAGAATGTCCATTCATTTACAAAGAATATTTGAATGGAGAGTGAGCGATGAACAGAGGAGGTGAGTTCGACTTGAGGGACAGCTAAACCCTGACCTACCACTAGCCTCTACATGTTGGAGCCCTAACTTCCACGAGAAAACTAAAATACTAATAAATCCCATCACAAAAGAGACCTTCAAACAGTGGAATGTGATCTCTTGCCGCCACCCTTGTTTATCCTCTAACCCTGGCCCTATGACTTCTCTTAGATATAACTCTGACATCTCCATAAACCTCCTACAAACACCACTATCCAACGCCTCGATTGAGGACGATATTCTATTGCATAACGTTACCACCAACGATTCCATATGCACTCAAACACAGCTGATAGATAAAGGTTATGAATGGGCACGCAACTGGTTTTCATACAGAAGACTCCATAATTACATAACCACACATAAACATAAAAATAACATGACTCGCCCCCCAACTAATATTGAGAAACTTTACCTCCTAACTTCACCAATTAAACATTCTCTATCTGCTATATATAAAATTTTAACCCAACCCACTCCAGGTAACTTACCATACTCTATAGAAATGTGGGAAAGAGAGCTGGGCATAATTATTCTACCACAGGTAGCTACTAACATATTTATTAACACCAAAAAGTCCTCCACCTCAGCATCCATTCTAGAAACCAATTATAAAATACTACACTGTTGGTATCTAACTCCACGGAAATTACACCGGTTATACCCCAGTACCAATAATAAATGTTGGAGATGTGGCCATGTGGGGAGTGGCATGGGGCACATGTGGTGGTGATCACAGCTAAACCACTTCTGGTACGAGATAATAGACGAGGTTGGAAAGATATTGCATGTGACCCTGCCGCCTGACCCCCTCATTTGGTTGCTTAATAGGTCCGTTAGGCTCCCCTTTAAATCTCTTCTCCCCTTGTTCCGAATATTTACTAATAGTGTGAAAGTCCTGATTGCTGGATATTGGAAAGTAAGAGATGTTCCCACTCTGGGAATGTGGAGGGCCAAGGTAACCGAGCTACTAGAGCTAGAAGCGTATTCCGTTTATAAGAGAGGTAACACTGATACCTTTATAACAATACAAGCGATATGGGACGAATACATCAAAACACAGAGATCCAACTAGAGTGAATATAGACGCCTAGTGTGCCCTCCTGAAAATAAGAAAATTAAAATAAATAAATAAATAAAATACCATTTTTTAACATAACCCCGAGGCTGGACAATCTCCCAATTTCCCCTTTTCCCCTCACCTAATCTTAACGGTTATATCTAGTTCTTCATCCTTGTATGTAAATTGTATTACAAAAATGTTTGGATCTTCGCCTTCCCAAAACATCCTTATTATCTTAATACTTACTGCAATGTATATGTACGATGTTGGATGTGTGTTTTTAACACTTTTAGTATGTTAAAAGTACGTTTTAATTATATTTTGTAATCCATTAAAAAATCTTTGATTTCTGTTTTGGTAAGATTTTCATCTAAAATCAAGAAGAGCTATGCTGTAAATTATTTTTTATAAGAATATAGTGGCCACAACGTATCTCCTATCATCTTCTTTAACAAGATGTTAAGAGTTCTCACACTGTAAATAGTAAAACCGCTGAGTGACAAAGTTTAATATATCGTTAAAAACTGCATGCAGATGGGGGGGCGGAGCCTGGCAGCGGCCATGATGGAAGCATAAGTCCGGAGCTCCGTCGTGAGAATCTCTATATCGTTAATTTTGGGGCATCTAAACCTCTCAAAAAGATCTCCCTGATCATCCACAACCAAAACGGTAAACTTCGTGACACATACGACATGTACGGAAGCCCCTAAAAGGAATAAACTGCAAAGGAGAAGTCTCAGGCTCCATCTTGCCGACAAGCAACAGCTCCGAACATCGCAGAACACAATCCCCATATGGGACTATGAACAACACGGCCTCATTAGTGGCAAATTTGGACTGAGGTCCAAAATGCTAAACCGCATCTGATATCAGCAACAGGTCAGAGTACCGGGATAAAAATGAGCGGCACATATATAAACAGCGAGAAGGGAATCACCCCACAAATCAAGCGGCTCCACACTCCCGATCCGTCGCAACACACAGGGTAACAATTTTACTTCTATTTCACCCCGGCTTTACTTACAAAGCTTCCTTCTGGCAAGGCCCTAGTATTAAACAGAGAGATTTACCTAACCCCTGCACATACTGCATTACCTTAAGGGCTGACAGCAAGAGAGATAGGGTGCATATCACTGCAGGACCTCTACTTTACTCAAAGGACATTTTATTCACCCTTTTCAATATAGAAAACTGTGGGTTCATAGTAATTCAATGAGAAGCATAACTTTACCACCTCAAATTAATACAGTGAATACTTGTTAAACAAATATAAAATAAAAAGAGGTGACAACATCTAATATATTCCCTAAAAGGTGATACAGCCACGCTTGGTTATAATATACCATATAAGCTAACATAAAAATAACTTGTATCTAGATGGCGGCAAAGAAACCGTCAAAATCAGACAAGCTGACAAAGCAAGCAGCCTCTAAGTCCCACACTATACCCACATATTTTACAGCAGCTGAACAGTCACAAACAGCTATTAACCACAGTGGCAAGGGTAGAACCTCCTCAAGTCCTCAAATTAGAGACTCTACACAACTAAATCCAGATAAGTATACCACTCTTCTTCTTTACTATATCACTTTGGCACAAAGCAAGAGATCACAGATCTTTAGGACTTGTCTAAGAGAAGAGTTAACTGAACTGAGAAAAGATCTTCAAAGTATTGGATCTAGAGTAGATATGCTAGAGGCGGACAGTAAAGAGATAAGAGAAGATATCCAAAGAATAGATAACAAAACGTCACTACAACAAGAAACAATTGATTCTCTCCTAGACAAAATCGATGACCTAGAAAACAGAAGCAGGAGAAAAAATATAAGACTCAGAGGCATTACAGAATCTATAATACCGAGGAATTTTCCTGAATATCTTAAAGCTTTATTTACTACTCTAAAAGAATCCTTGTATCCTGACAACATTCTATGGTTGAGGGCACACAGGGTCCTGCGCCCCAGACCTTCTGATACAGCTCCCCCCAGAGATATCATCATTAGATTTAAAAACTTCCTGGAAAAAGAAATGTTGCTAAACCAATCAAGACGACAACCCATAAGATTCAGAGGCAACATTATACAGTTCTTTCAGGACCTATCAACAAGAACTTTGCAACGCAGGAAGGAATTCGCTCCGCTCACAACCATTCTATGCAACAAAAAAATTCCATACAGATGGGGCTTCCAAGTCCAACTCCTGGTTATCCAGGACAATAAAAGACTTATCTGCACATCATCTGAAGACATGACAGCATTTAGTAAAGAACTAGGTCTGGACCTGCCAATGGATGTGACCCTATCATCCGGATCATCTCAAGTTCCATCCAAGAGATCGAACTCTAATCCCACAAAATGGCAGACCAAGACGCCACGCAAGCATAACAGAGCATGATGTTCAGACAAAGATCACAAAAGACCACTGTCGCAAAGACCACCTCACTCCTCCAGCTCTGAAGACGGCTGATACAAGACTCACCCAGCCCAGTAACATCTGAATACCATAGGTTGATTGCCTGCAAATACCAACCACATCAGGTAACATGTGTATCACTTCCCCATTGCAAGAATCTCCCCCCCTCAAAAAAAAGACCCCTGAAATATTTTCCATACACCCATAGGGGCATATGTATCAAGCTCCATATGGAACTTGATGCCCTGTGTTTCTGGCGAGTCATCAGACTCGCCAGAAACAGCAGTTATGAAGCAGCGGTCACAATGACTGCTGCTCCATAACCTGTCCGCCTGCTCTGAGCAGGCGGACAGACATCGCCGGAAATCAATCCGATCGAGTATGATCGGGTTGATTGACACCCCCCTGATGGCGGCCCATTGGCCGTGAGTCTGCAGGGGGCGGCGTTGCACCAGCAGCTCTTGTGAGCTGCTGGTGCAATGCTGAATATGGTGAGCGTATTGCTCGCCTTATTCAGCAAGGTCTGGCGGACCTGATCCGCAGTGTCAGATCAGGTCCGCCAGACCTTGATAACTATAGGCCATGTTATTGACTTTGTCAGCGATATGGGACAGAAATACTTAAAGTGACAGTAAAAGAGATTCCTATTTCTTTTTTTCTTTCCCCCCCCCAAATGTTTTCTCTATTTTATGTCTTCATTTAGAGTTAGAGATATGTTTTTATTTTTCATTGTTATTGTTCTTTCTCTTTTGATGCAGTATTATGCTTTTTCAAAAAGTACTTATAATGTGACACTTTCCTTAAATAGTGTAGAAGAAGCCATTAGGAACTCCTATTTTCAAACCTACCACTCATTCAGGTCACCTATTCAACCTTATCTTTACACTTCCCTAACACCCAATGTCTCCTAACACCCCCAAAACACCACGTCTCCTAGTCATATTGACCCAAAACGCTAAAGGCCTTAATTCCCCAAACAAACACTCTAAAGCGTTATCAGACATTGCAAAATGCCAAGCTGATATTGTGCATCTACAGGAAACCCACTTTAGAAGAAGTCACCAGCCAAAATACTTAGGGCAAACGCACCACTACCATAGCTCAGGCAACACTAAGAAATGTGGGGTCAGTATACTCCTCAAAAAAACATTGCCATTTACACTCAAACTAAAGGTATCAGACATAGAGGGGAGACTCCTAGGTTTAGTGGGTAAACCTATCACGCTGATAAACATATATGCCCCCAATACCAGACAAAAGCCGTTTTTCACAAAACTGTTTAACCATACACTCGACATATCTAACGGACCAATCTACGTCGGAGGGGATTTTAATCTCTCTCTTCAACCCCATCTAGATAGTACTAACCCTCAAATTAAATCAGGTACCAAGCTCCTTACATATTTCTTAATTTTTTTTAAATTGAATAAACTATATGACACCTGGCGACTTCTCCACCCCAATACAAAAGACTATACATTTTATTCTTATCCTAACAAATCTCACAGCCGTATAGACTACCTTTTCACAAACCAATCAGGCCTCTCACAAATACGTTAATGTGAAATTTCTCCCACTTCCTGGTCGGACCACTCAGCGGTACTATTGCGCATTAACTGGCCAGAACATTCATCGGGTTCTTTTCTTTGAAGACTTGATGATTCACTACTAGGCACTGTAGATACGGTCACCAAACTAAACAACACTCTGGAAGAATACTTCCGCATTAATACACCATCGATTTCTAATCAATTAACGGTATGGGAAGCACATAAGTGCTTTCTTAGAGGAGAACTTATAAAACTAATAGCTCAGACAAAACAAACCCAAAGAAAAGCCTACGACGAATTAACCACTAAATTCGTTAATTTAGACTTCCAACATAAAAAATCCCCTTCAGATCCTTTTCTCCTGCTTGAATGTAAAAATGTAAAAAAATTTAGCTAAGCATGTGGTAATAATACCTTTTCATAACAGGGTCCTTACCTGTTAAAATGTTTCTCACTATGGATTTGTACTACCATTTTTCTCCACCATTCCCTTTTCACTGTTTTGTTCTTCCAGATGTGGTTTTGCTAATGATATATATTGATATAGGGTCATATTTATATGTTTACACAGATATGTTCATTCTACCTTATTGTATTGTATACCTCATAATACTATCTGGATCATGTCTACACAGGTTATACGATATTCATAACACAAATGTGGGAGCCATCAATTCTGTATGCATGCAATATTCTTATATTTGCACTTTTAATCAATGATGTTCCATACAATGTCTTTTATATAATGTATTTTATATATTTTGCATGACAAGTCTATTTATATTTTATATTCTACATTCTATAGTTTTTTAGAGGGTGTTTTATGTACCTTAAATCATATGATATACAGGGTTCATAACCCTATGCTGTATAATATTAAGTACTTAGCACATCCTTTGTTTTATCCAATCAGCACAGTTAGGTGCATGGCTCACAACATGCCTTTGGCTAAGTCTGAGGTTCCAATGGCATAGGCTCTTCTTAAAAAGCCGGTTTGAGCCTTGGTTTGTTAGATTCTCAACTCTTGAAAATGTCTGAGCATTCTCAGACAAAACGTACGTAGAGTCATTTTTTACCCTACCGGCAGTGTCATAATTAACCCCTGGCACTTAACATCCAGACTTGGTATAGATTGACCGAGGTGGCTGAAGCTGCTCAGGATAATATACAAGAATCACACCGGAGGGATTGCTTTTATCACATATGTCTATATCGTTTTTAAACGCTAGTGAGTATGCATTTTGTTATATAAACTCACTTTGTAATAAAAAATCTGCATTTGAGTCGGGCTGCACCTGTTTTTTTATTTACACAGCTATCTCCTTCCACTGGGTGTTCTTTGGAAGTGCACACCTCCTACTACGGGCAGCAGACCACTTTGATGACATTACAGAGGACCCAGAACAATTTCCTGGATTGAACCACCAGACGCTCTGTGCCTGTGTCTATTTACCTAACAGGGACAACCGGTTTCTATTATGCTTTGATCTGCACTGATCTGCATACATCTTCACCAATACAGCGCCGATACCGGTATTGTTTTTTGAACTAATAAATACCAGAAAAGCTCTAGATGATTACCTACAAATAGAATATAATGCCCTCCACCGCAAAAAAAGTCTATTTCATTATTAAAGTAATAGAGCAGGCTAATACCTGGCAAGAACTTTAAAGAAAAAGAAACTTAAATCACATATTTATGAGCTGTGTCCCCCCCATAAACCCCCCACTACACAACACCTCAGGTATCCTTCAAGCATTGCACGATTACTACACTGAATTATACAATATAGACACAATAAACACAACCCCCCACCACTAATATAAATTAAATCAATTCATCCAAAATTGCCCTCTCCCCGCCCTTACGAGTGAACAACTAGAAGATTTAAACTCCCCTATCACTATACAAGAAGTAATAAAGTTTATACAATCAATTAAACAAGGCAAAAGTCCACGGCTTTACTGCAAAATATTACCGTACATTTCAAGACATTCTTGCCCCAAATCTAACAATAATCTTTAATTAAATTGTCAATGGAACGCGTCCCCCCCCCTCCACGCTAGAGGTCCACGTAATTGTCTTGCCAAAATCTGGTAAGCAACACCATGCAACTTCCGCCCCATATCACTTTTAAATATCGATATTAAACTCTACGTCACAATCATCACAACCCACCTAAACAGAGCCCTCCCAGACCTGATCCAAACTAGCCAAGTCGGATTCACTCCCCATCGCAAGGCCAGAGACAATACTACTAAAATCATAAACATTATTGAATACACTAACAAACATCATATCCCTTCTATAATACTCTCTATGGACACCAAAAAGGCATTCGATCACTTGAGTTGGTCATTCCTCTCTCAAACTCTAATAAGATTTGGCTTCGATAAAAAACTAATTCATAAAATTTTCGACCTTTACAATAATCCTACAGCTAAAGAAAAATTAAACGACTCTCTATCGCACCCTTTCCATAATCAAAATGGTACCACACAGGGTTGCCCCTTGTCTCCAACTCTGCTCATTTTGGCGATGGAAGTCCTTGCAGCCTATATCAGAACCTCCCCTACTATCACAGGCATCACTATAGGCCACATAGAATACAAAGCCTCCCTTTATGCTGACAATGTTACCTGCCTTCTTTATCTCTAAGTACTAATAATTCTTGGAAGGGGACTCCTGCTTTGATTTGGATGCCCACACCTTGAATCTTTTTCTGAGGGTGGGACGCATAATAGCTTTTGTCATACTTAAAGTGAAAAGTTTTCAGTTCCCTGCCTTTCAGAAAATGGGTTTCCTGAAGTAGGATTATGTCTCCCTTTTTGCGTTTGAAGTCAGACAAAGCTGTTGTTCTTTCCCTAGGGGAATTGAGACCCTTGGAGTTTATAGATATGATGTTCACATGCCTATCGCTGTCTATTTTAGGAGGATGTGAAGACATGTGGGTAATGAGGAGTGACTATAAGTTTTACTCTAGGGATTTTAGTAATGTGTTGCTGAAGTTCCCTAGAAGAGGGGTATAGCATGTAGTGTATGACTGCCCAGTCCGGTAACAACATTAAACATAATAATTCAAACCATAACATTAAATAACATTTAAAACGTAAACATGTGCTTAAAAAAAGAAAAACCATCACCTTCACTAAGGAGATGGAAAGAGGAGGACTGGCCTCTCCTCCCCAGTAACCGGGACATTATTAGGCTTCTGTGTAGTGCCCCTTTTCGGACTAAGTCCCTGAAATATTATGCTTATCTAAATTGGTAGTAGAACCCCTTTTTATTTTAATTTAATTTTTTTTATTATTTAACGGCTAACAATGTTATTAGCGTTGCTCGTTGTGGGGTGACAATTTCTTCATTGGGAACGTATACCATACATACATGACAAATTATTATTAGTTACCCTCCAATGGTCAGAGGGTGATGGAATTTATGCTAAGGCAACTTGTTAGCTTGTCAGTCTGCATAATAAGATAAACCTAAGCCTAAAGTTTAGTTATCATAAGATAGAAGGAGGCCTAGAGAAATATACTGAACAAACAAGAAAAGAGAACTAAAGAAAGGGGGATAAAAGAGGAAAAACCCAAGAAACATGTAATTTGCTGTCATCCAATATCATGACATACAATAGGATTATATTAACTAGATCAACATAAAGTTCTTGTTAGGTTCCTCTCCATTCCTGCAACAATAAAGTGTATTAAACAAATCTACAGGGTATTACTTATCTGTCTGCATGAAATCATTACTCGTGTCCTAAGTGAGGGATCTCAAGGAGGGACATGTCTCTGGGTAGATAAGGACTGTCCCTTGGGCTTTTTGGATACAGTAATCCATTTGGATTGCGGGTTTATAGATGCACTGCCTCTGGGTCAATCTGTAGAAGATCCATCTTCATCTGTAGAAGAGGGTAGCACATTAAACATAAGGCCTAGAGCTTTTGAGAGAGTCTCCAAGTCCAAGGACTCACTATATACCAGCATTTTTCCTGCGTGTGGTATAAGTAGGCTAAAAGAAAACTCCCACCGGTATCTTATCTTGTTTTCCTGCAGAACTGAAATAAGGAATTTCAGTGATTTCCTTTTTTCAATGATAGCTGGGCATAAATACTGGTATATTTGCAGATCTTTGTCCTGGAAAGTTAGAGGATGGGTGCTCCTTGCTGTTGTCCATATGGATTCTCTATCTTTGAAGTGTAGTAGCCTGACATTCACATCTCTCGGTGGTCCTCGACTTTATCTTGTAGAGTGAGAATCATGGTTGCATGTTGTGATAATCCAGATTCCGCTGTGGTAAGCATAGTGTTAATAACTTCTTGACTGTCCTCTAGGTCTTCAAGTCTGGAGCCTAGGGTGTTGATTTCTTTTTTGACAGTGGAGATCTCTGATTGTATGAATGATATGAGGTCTGCTATATCAGATTTAGATGGAAGCTTTTCAATAGTGGCTTGCAACGTAATAAGTTGTTGTTGTGTGATCGAATGGTCTGGTGCTTGCAGTGAGTCAGCCTGTGAGTGATCTTTCGTCAGGGAGGCAGCTACCGATTTATGTTCTGAAGGAGAGAAAAGGGCAGATACTGATGCCATTTGAGAGGACGTTTTCCCATTTTTCTTAGGTCTTGTAGACTTTCTGTTCGACATGGTCCCTCAGCAATATATAAACTGTAGGATAAAATCACTGTAATCTGTGGTAAACTATGAGCTATATGCCTACCACCTCGATATGCCTGATAGCTCTTGTTCCCCTTTTTTAAGAGAGGGGTGCTTTGAGTAGTGCATCAGAGTGTGATCTAAAGACAGGGGCTGTTATGAGCATACACAGTGATAAGGCCTCCCATAAAGAGGTATCAATGTGGGTTCATTATTGAAGAGATGTAGTAGTTGCTGCACATAGATTTAATCTGACCCCTCTCACCGTCTTACCCCCTTTGCATAGCTTGGGGGTGCGCAACTGTCTTCTGTTCCCTGTGGTGTTACCCAGAGTAGGCGTCAGCTGGTATTATCTTAGTTACGGTAACAACGAAGTCGCTACCGCGTGGTAGGTGCCTTTACTCTGCTTTGTAGATAAGGATGCAGTGTGTAGCGGGACTCATAGAGCAGTGGATCTTAATTGTCCCTACGGGTGTTATGAAGCGCTACCTTACTGTACTCCACGTGGCAATGTCGCGGTGTAAGGGTCATGGGAGTCCTCTGGTCTGGGCCCACTCGTTGATGTCGGTGTCTCTGAGATTCCGCTTCTCTTCAAGAGCCTCCTGGTGGGCTAGGGTATATATGCAGCATTTTTAAGGTCTCTTAATAAAAGCAAGAGCCTGTGAACCGGGTACCGGGAAGGATTCGCTCCGGAGCTCCAGTTCTATGCAGCCATGTTTTAGCACGGCCAAACTCTGCCTAGTTTTAATAAATTAAATCAAAGTAGTTGTAAAGTCTCCACGTGTTCTTCCAGAAAGAATACTTTAGCAAGTTCTTCAATAAAATATGGCTAAAACACCACACACTGCTCACTTCATAGTCCTGTGTAGTTTTAACTAGTCATATTCAGCGCTAAATAATTTATTTGCTAGACAGGGTTTTGCACTCCAGATTTATAAGTCAATCATTATAGTGAACTCTTTCAGAACTGTACGTAAAATGGTTACCACCTCGATATATGCCTACCACCTCGATATGCCTGATAGCTCTTGTTCCCCTTTTTTAAGAGAGGGGTGCTTTGAGTAGTGCATCAGAGTGTGATCTAAAGACAGGGGCTGTTATGAGCATACACAGTGATAAGGCCTCCCATAAAGAGGTATCAATGTGGGTTCATTATTGAAGAGATGTAGTAGTTGCTGCACATAGATTTAATCTGACCCCTCTCACCGTCTTACCCCCTTTGCATAGCTTGGGGGTGCGCAACTGTCTTCTGTTCCCTGTGGTGTTACCCAGAGTAGGCGTCAGCTGGTATTATCTTAGTTACGGTAACAACGAAGTCGCTACCGCGTGGTAGGTGCCTTTACTCTGCTTTGTAGATAAGGATGCAGTGTGTAGCGGGACTCATAGAGCAGTGGATCTTAATTGTCCCTACGGGTGTTATGAAGCGCTACCTTACTGTACTCCACGTGGCAATGTCGCGGTGTAAGGGTCATGGGAGTCCTCTGGTCTGGGCCCACTCGTTGATGTCGGTGTCTCTGGGATTCCGCTTCTCTTCAAGAGCCTCCTGGTGGGCTAGGGTATATATGCAGCATTTTTAAGGTCTCTTAATAAAAGCAAGAGCCTGTGAACCGGGTACCGGGAAGGATTCGCTCCGGAGCTCCAGTTCTATGCAGCCATGTTTTAGCACGGCCAAACTCCGCCTAGTTTTAATAAATTAAATCAAAGTAGTTGTAAAGTCTCCACGTGTTCTTCCAGAAAGAATACTTTAGCAAGTTCTTCAATAAAATATGGCTAAAACACCACACACTGCTCACTTCATAGTCCTGTGTAGTTTTAACTATTCATATTCAGCGCTAAATAATTTATTTGCTAGACAGGGTTTTGCACTCCAGATTTATAAGTCAATCATTATAGTGAAATCTTTCAGAACTGTACGTAAAATGGTTATTGTGATTAAATCCCTGGTAGTTATTAATTAAGCACAGCAAGTTGGTAATCCATATTGGGCACTGAACTAGAGTTATTGGTAAACAGAAGATTCTGATATTTTATTGTAGTATTTTAATGCGTTAATGGTTATTGTGAATAAGGTAAATAGTAAAGGTATATTTTTTATGATCTTTGTATAGAATATTGTAACAGTTTAAGTGTGTATCATCTGATTCATAATCTGGTTTCTATAAATATAATTCAATGTGTTTATAATTTTAACTAATATAAAGAATTTAGGAATTTATATTAATTTTAATTGTTTCGTATATACATTTTAATTGGGGGGTTATTTTAAAGGATAATTATTAAATAAATTGTATTATAACCCTGCTATATACTGACATAGGGTTATATACTGACAAACCAGTGGCACTTAAATATCTAGGCATCCTCATCTCCCCGAATATCAACAAACTAGTCACTTTAAATTACGACCCCCTTAAGTCCCATGTTATCTCCACATTACAATCCTGGGCTCACAATCCCATCTCCTGGATAGGCAGAATCAACACGGTCAAAATGGTTATACTCCGTAAAATTCTATATATCCTCCAAACCTTACCCATTCCTATCCCAGACCCTGTAATTTATAAACTCATAAACTCATTCATTTGTAAAAATAAATGTCCCAGAGTCGCAACACATACCCTATACAGACCAAGGCTTAAAGGAGGCCTGGGAACGCCAAACCTCATAACCTATCGCTATGCGACTTCTAAGCAGAATAGTAGATTGATGCAAGCATGCTGAACACAAAGAATGGGTATCCCTAGAACAACATCTCCTCAACTGCGACCAAATAAGGAGTTTGTGCTGTGCTGGCTTTCAGATATACGCAAACGGATACACCTCAATCCTCACTCCCCTACATATGAAACGTTTAAAATCTGGGATAAAATCCTGAAAAATTATAAAACTATCTCCACTCCACAATCCCCCCTAACTTCTCTGTCACACAGTCCTAACCTCTCCCTATACTTGGCACTAACCGACTCAAATATCCAAACGATACATTGAGCTATACCATGCTACTTACTGATACAAAATAATAAACTCAAAAACAAAGACGAAATTGCAAGCATCCTAAACTCCACAACATGAGGATGGTTTACTTACCACCAAATATCACACTACCTCGCAAACACATTCGAACAAACGTGATATATTTAGAACCCTCACACAATTTAAAACACTATGCTACCTACCGCATCACCATGCAGGGATCCTCTCCCTAACATATAAACTACTTACGTCTCATCAATACGACAACCCCTCTTTATAGGTTGCAAAATGGGAAACGGACATTATGGACCAACATCTACCGAAAATATGGCATAAGATATATAAACAAATTAGCTTCTTTTTCTCCTCCATATCCATAACTGAAATGAACATGAAACTCCTATGCAGGTGGCACTATACACCAGATAAACTGGGTAAAATGATCACTGGATACTCCACAGACTGCTGGAGAGGTTGTAAACAAAGAGGCACCTTCACTCACATATGGTGGACGTGCCCCATAGCACAGCAATATTGGTCACATAGAAAAGAAATAGAACAAGTCATTGACACTCCCCTACCCCATAAGCCATGTGTGTTTTTTGTTTAACTATTTTCCCCCTTGTACACATAGGGGCATATTTATCAAGCTCCATACGGAGCTTGATGCCCCGTGTTTCCGACGAGCCTTCAGGCTCGCCGGAAACAGAAGTTATAAAAGCAGCAGTCTAAAGGCCGCTGCTCCATAACCTGTCTGTCTGCTCTGAGGCGTCTGACAGACATCGCCAGAAATCAACCCAATCGAATACACTGCAGGGGGCGGCAATGCACCAGCAGTTCACAAGAACTGCTGGTGCAATGATAAATGCCGACACTATCAAACAAATACCAAGTTTAAACTAATACACTGTTTCAAAAAGTACTGAATGAACATTATTATGTGTCCTTTCAAAATGTACTATTTTTGTACAAGCACTGTTATTGTTCATATTATTGTTTTTATGTTTGTTATATACTGAAAAATGTAAATGTACACAAAACGATACCTACTCTGTGATCACTGGACTATTTCAACAAAATCCTACTACTAGAGTCTCAACAAAACGTTACAGATGTAATGGTATCTACTGTATATTTTACAATCCTGAGATGCATGTTTGCTTTAATTCAAATAAAAGATTTTTGGAGGAAAAAAAAACTGCATGCAGACATCATTACTTACACTCCTATGGACTGTAACATAGATTGTGTTTGATATTTTCTGTTACCCAAGGGCTTAATTATTACAGATAACCATTTTTTCTCTAGAGGGCTAATTTATTCTCATTATGATGTTTGGTTCTTGTATATCAGTTGTTATTGCAGTTATGTACATTGGAGTGTATGCTAAAAAATCTATAAGTACTGTTTTTGCAGATTATGGTCCAGATTAGAAGTGGAGCAGTATTAAATGCTGCCGCTCCCGCACTAACTCTGCTAGAAGTAATTTTTTTGCATGCATCGGGCAGCGCTCATATTACGAGTTGAAAGTAAAATGTTTTCACTCGCGTGCTAACCCAATGCGTGCAAAAAAGCTGAACTTCAAATATATATTCCCCATAGAAGTCAATGGAGCAAAAAAAGTGGGTAAAATCCTAACACCTTACTTGCGCGCTAACCCGACATGAAAATATGAATATTTATACATATATCTGATGGTACAATATATATCTATACCTATGTCTATACATATATATATATATATATATATATATATATATATATATATATATATATACAGATATATATAGGAATCTTATAAATACATATAACATATTCTGCTATGTGCAGAACATTGGAATGTGAAATATTTACTACACAGTATAACATTTTATTAAATATGAATATTGCATAAATATGCTTTTTCATGTTTTCATCTATTTAACTGCAATAGGCTCCAACGCACACACACATATATATATATATATATATATATATATATATATATATATATATGTCTTTATATGTATGCATACAGTATGTATTTATGTGTTGATATGTGTATATACTGTATGTCTGTAAATACATATATACACATATAAATACATAAACACACATATATTTATATATAATGTATATATATATATATATATATACACATTTTTAGACATGTGTATGTATGTATCTCTATGTTAAAGCCCTTTGCAGTCCTTTTTTTTCTCTAACACCTGAGAACTCATATCTTTAAACCATTATAACTTTTTTGTGCAATTTTTTTAAAATATTTTTTATTAGTGTTATTATGGGCGTAAATGTACATTTACGTGTATTTTTTATGTGTTTTGTGACACTTTTTTATTTTGCAAAACAGTTTACCAGAGTGCTGAGGACGCGGTAATCATTCTAGCCTAAATCGCAATTGCGCTCACTTGTTTGAGTTTACTTTCAACTTGTAATACTAGCGCTAAACCGAATTTGCACAAACAGGCGCGATTAACCCCTTTTCACTCGTGGGTAACTGTTAGCACACCACTCGTAATCTGGCCCTATGTTTGTTGGAATGTCTCGTTCATTCTCGTACTTAATTTGAAAATTTCAATAAAAAATATTTTTACAAATATAAATCACCAAGTTCCAAACATCTCTGTACAGAATGAGGTTTGTCTTTCCCAAGTGTTCTAGATACTATAAATCATGGCTTATGAAATCCTCACAAAAAACTCATAAACTGTAAGAGCAACAAAACAAAGAGCGTGCTAAATGCAGCTGAACTTGCAAAAGGTACAAATATGAATAGTTAAAAATCATCAACTTAAACAAACAATATTTACTAAAACATTAAAAACTTGTACATAAACAATTAGATACAGTGGGGCCGATTTATTAAAGTGCAGACGAACATGATAGGATATAGCGTATCAAGTTCCGCCGTACATCGATAAATGGCCGTACATCGATAAATGGCAACAGCATACGCTGTCGGCATTTATCATTGCACAAACAGTTCTTGTGAACTGCTTGTGCAATGCCGCCCCCTGCAGATTTGCGGCCAATAGCAAGGGTGTCAATCAGCCCGATTGTATGGTCTTAAAACCGCTGCTTCATAACTGCTGTTTCCGGCGAACCTGAAGACTCACGCAGGGAACAGGGACATCAAGCTCCATTCGGAGCTTGATAATTTGGCCCCAATATGTCCACTATATATGTGGAAACAGTGAACACCTTGGAAGAAAATAAAGTGCATTTATTTCTGTACTGCACAACAGGGGCCTCTCTAATCTATGTTATAACCCAAAAAAAAGCCCCTAGTTTACATGTGACTGGCTACCTATGATGACAATTTAGTAAAGTAATCATAGTAACAGAAGTGCTCACTGGGCCATTTTCAATATTATTTATTAAAATCTACGGAAAAATTATACTTACAGTTTTTGCCTTAGCTATCTCGCATGCTATGAATTATAAATATAATAATAATAATAATATTGTGAATCTGCTGGGCCTGCTGAAAACAATATATAATTTGTGTGGGTCACTCACTGAAATTTGAGTTACAATAGGGTTTTAATGTAGGTAACAAAAAAAAGCAAAAAATTGGTTCAGCACTGGGTGTAAGAAAGGCTTAGCAGTGAAAGGGTTAATTTAAAAGGTCAAGAAACCCACATTTTCTTTCATGATTCAGATAGAGAATACTATTTTATAAAAGTTTACTATTTACTTCTATTATCAAATTTGAAAAAAAAGCAAAAGACAGGGGCGCCCAATGGCCTAGCACAGTGGTAGCAGCGGATGGTAGTGTGTAGGTTAAGATGAGATACTCACAAATAGACTGCACCTACAGCTGCTATATACGCCTACTGGGATATTGCAGCCTCCCAGCTGACTGGTCAATCTCCAAGAAGGACAGGTCACTTTCGTGTGAACTGGAATATAATGAACAAAACACAACAGGCCTAGCACAGTTGGAATAAAGGGTGATAGTAAGTTCATCAGCAAAATACTCACAAAGAAGGCCAGGTGCTATAGGAGCAGACTGGGAACTCACAGCCTCCCAGCTGACTGGTAGCCCAACGTTCTCCAAGAGGGGGGAGTAGATTCTCCAACAGTGTGGAAAAATACAAAACGTATCATAAAACAAACTAGCAGAACTGCAGGGATGATAATTGTATAAAAAATGGTTTATTAAAAAAAACAGGTGACGCGTTTCTCAGCTCACAGGCTGTTTCATCAGGCCAACATAGGTCTTGATGATTAAAATCAGGAGGGCCAAAGTTATAGGACTGATGTGTACGGATTATCAAATTTGCTTTGTTCTCATGTAATTCTTTGTTGAAGAGATATCTAGATAGGTAGCGTGCACATGCCTAAAGCACTACATGACAGGAAATAGTGCTGCCTTCTAGTGCTCTTGCTAATGTATAACATAGTTGCAAAACTGCTCCCATATAGTGCTGCAGACACGTGCACACTCCTGAACAAAAAA
Source organism: Bombina bombina (assembly GCF_027579735.1). Taxonomy (NCBI): domain Eukaryota; kingdom Metazoa; phylum Chordata; class Amphibia; order Anura; family Bombinatoridae; genus Bombina; species Bombina bombina. The sequence goes on from NC_069499.1 coordinate 449,251,237, forward strand.
AAATGTGATAATAAAAGTAAATTGGAAAGTTGTTTAAAATTGCATGCTCTATCTGAATCATGAAAGAGTTTGGGTTTTATGTCCCTTTAAAAGAACAAATTAATATTCTATTTCTCATATACATTTGAAATTTTGAATCAAAAAGAGATCATATATAAAATGACAGTCTTTTGAAATGTGAGTAATAACAATTGTCTATTGATGTAAATGTTTATTTATGTTTATATTTGTTGTATAATTTTAAAATTGATATGATTATTTTTATAGTATTTGTTAGATATGTGCATGCAGAGGATTCCGATACCTCCAAATGCTGAAGAAGGCGACCACACAGATCCTAGTGTGTTGCAGCTTCACGAGAACACATTTTGCTCCGAAGAAAAGCCAAATAGCACGAGCGGCCATCTTCATCCGCATTGGGTGCTATCTGAAACCTCAGAATACACATAACTATCTACTACACATAATTATCTATTTAAACCAGGTTTTGTATGTTTTTTATTTGGTTTTCCATTTGGCAGTTGTTGGCTGAAATTCAAAGGATGTGAGCCGAATCAAGTTTGTAATGACTCACTGAAATCCCACAATATTTTGTAGTATTCTTCTATAAAGTGAGTAGGAAAATAGCATGACTGTGCCTGCACATGCCAGATACACAGTCCCTTGCACATTTTAGGACTAGCCTCCTGATTGGCTGCTTAAAGTCCCTTCACAATAGGATGTTGTTACTAAGAACATTTTCAGGTATATCTTCCTTTTTATATAGAGATGTTTATGTGATATTTTCTAGTCGGCATTATACAAATATTCTGCATCATGTTCAAGTGCTTCGACATTAGGGTATCATGCCCCTTTAAGTAACACAACAGGCTAACGGCTAGATTTTGAATTCTGCGGCCAAAGGGGTGCGTTAGCTACGCATGCTTTTTTTCTCCCGCACCTTTTAAATACCGCTGGTATTTAGAGTTCACAGAAGGGCTGCGTTAGGCTCCAAAAAGGGAGCGTATAGCATATTTACCGCCACTGCAACTCTCAATACCAGCGGTGCTTACGGACGCGGCCAGCTTCAAAAACGTGCTCGTGCACGATTCCCCCATAGGAAACAATGGGGCTGTTTGAGCTGAAAAAAAACCTAACACCTGCAAAAAAGCAGCGTTCAGCTCCTAACGCAGCCCCATTGTTTCCTATGGGGAAACACTTCCTATGTCTGCACCTAACACTCTAACATGTACCCCGAGTTTAAACACCCCTAACCTTACACTTATTAACCCCTAATCTGCCGCCCCCGCTATTGCTGACCCCTGCATATTGTTATTAACCCCTAATCTGCCGATTCGTACACCGCCGCAACCTACGTTATCCCTATGAACCCCTAATCTGCTGCCCCTAACACCGCCGACCCCTATATTATATTTATTAACCCCTAATCTGCCCCCCACAACGTTGCCGCCAGCTACCTACAATAATTAACCCCTAATCTGCCGACCGGACCTCACCGCTACTATAATAAATGTATTAACCCCTAATCCGCCTCACTCCCACCTCAATAACCCTATAATAAATAGTATTAACCCCTAATCTGCCCACCCTAACATCGCTGACACCTAACTTCAAGTATTAACCCCTAATCTGCCGACCGGACCTCACCGCTACTCTAATACATTTATTAACCCCTAAAGCTAAGTCTAACCTTAACACTAACACCCCCCTAAGTTAAATATAATTTAAATCTAACGAAATAAATTAACTCTTATTAAATAAATTATTCCTATTTAAAGCTAAATACTTATCTGTAAAATAAACCCTAATATAGCTACAATATAAATTATAATTATATTGTAGCTATTTTAGGATTAATATTTATTTTACAGGCAAATTTCAATTTATTTTAACTAGGTACAATAGCTATTAAATAGTTATTAACTATTTAATAGTTACCTAGCTAAAATAAAGAGAAATTTACCTGTAAAATAAAAACTAACCTAAGTTACAATTACACCTAACACTGCACTATACTTTAATAAATTATTCCTATTTAAAACTAAATACTTACCTGTAAAATAAATCCTAACCTAAGTTACAATTAAACCTAACACTACACTATCATTAAATTAATTAAATAAATTAACCACAATTAAATACAATTACATAAACTAACTAAAGTACAAAAAATAAAAAAAGCTAAGTTACAAAAAATAAAAAAAATAAGTTACAAACATTTAAAAAATATTACAACAATTTTAAGCTAATTACACCTAATCTAAGCCCCCTAATAAAATAACAAAGCCCCCCAAAATAAAAAAATGCCCTACCCTATTCTAAATTAAAAAAGTTCAAAGCTCTTTTACCTTACCAGCCCTCAAAAGGGCCTTTTGCGGGGCATGCCCCAAAGAAAACTGCTCTTTTGCCTGTAAAAGAAAAATTGGAGGATCACTTCATCGGAAGATTTCTTCAGCGCCCCTTGGAGGATCACTTCTGCCGCTCCGGATCTCCTCTTCAGTTCCATTGGTGGCTCGGCTGAGTGAAGACGACTCAAGGTAGGATGATCTTCAGGGGGGTAGTGTTAGGATTTTTAAGGGGGGTTTGGGTTAGATTAGGGGTATGTGGGTGGTGGGTTTTAATGTTGGGGGGGTTGTATTTTTCTTTTACAGGCAAAAGAGCAGTTTTCTTTGGGGCATGCCCCGCAAAAGGCCCTTTTGAGGGCTGGTAAGGTAAAAGAGCTTTGAACTTTTTAATTTAGAATAGGGTAGGGCATTTTTTTATTTTGGGGGGCTTTGTTATTTTATTAGGGGGCTTAGAGTAGGTGTAATTAGTTTAAAATTGTTGTAATATTTTTATAATGTTTGTAAATATTTTTTTATTTTTTGTAACTTAGTTCTTTTTTATTTTTTGTACTTTAGTTAGTTTATTTAATTGTATTTATTTGTAGGTATTGTATTTAATTAATTTATTGATAGTGTAGTGTTAGGTTTAATTGTAGATAATTGTAGGTAGTTTATTTAATTAATTTATTGATAGTGTAGTGTTAGGTTTAATTGTAACTTAGGTTAGGATTTATTTTACAGGTAATTTTGTAATTATTTTAACTAGGTAGCTATTAAATAGTAAATAACTATTTAATAGCTATTGTACCTGGTTACAATAAATACAAAGTTGCCTGTAAAATAAATATTAATCCTAAAATAGCTACAATATAATTATAATTTATATTGTAGCTATATTAGGGTTTATTTTACAGGTAAGTATTTAGCTTTAAATAGGAATAATTTATTTAATAAGAGTTAATTTATTTTGTTAGATTTAAATTATATTTAACTTAGGGGGTGTTAGGGTTAGGGTTAGACTTAGCTTTAGGGGTTAATACATTTATTAGAGTAGCGGTGAGGTCCGGTCGGCAGATTAGGGGTTAATACTTGAAGTTAGCTGTCGGCGATGTTAGGGAGGGCTATTGAGGTGGGAGTGAGGCGGATTAGGGGTTAATAACTTTATTATAGTACCGGTGAGGTCCGGTCGGCAGATTAGGGGTTAATAATTGTAGGTAGCTGGCGGCGACGTTGTGGGGGGCAGATTAGGGGTTAATAAATATAATATAGGGTCGGCTGTGTTAGGGGCAGCAGATTAGGGGTACATAGGGATAACGTAGGTGGCGGCGGTGTGCGGTCAGCAGATTAGGGGTTAAACATTTTTAATAGAGTGGCGGCGATCTGGGGGGGCCTCGGTTTAGGGGTACATAGGTAGTTTATGGGTGTTAGTGTACTTTAGAGCACAGTAGTTAAGAGCTTTATGAACCGGCGTTAGCCCAGAAAGCTCTTAACTCCTGACTTTTTTCTGTGGCTGGAGTTTTGTCGTTAGATTTCTAACGCTCACTTCAGCCAAGACTCTAAATACCGGCGTTAGAAAGATCCCATTGAAAAGATAGGATACGCAAATGGCGTAGGGGGATCTGCGGTATGGAAAAGTCGCGGCTGCAAAGTCAGCGTTAGACCCTTTCCTGACTCACTCTAAATACCAGCGGTAGCCCAAAACCAGCGTTAGGAGCCTCTAACGCTGGTTTTGACGGCTAACGTCAAACTCTAAATCTAGCCGTAAATTTGTTAATACACAAGGTAACCATTAATTTAATGATCAGAGTTTAGTTAGCTTAACAGTGCAACCTGTGCCTCCAGTGCACATTGGGAAGAAAATATACAACTGTACAGCTCTTTAAACACACAGAGTTCATGCATAATAAATACACAAGCTGGCTGATTTAACAGTCAGCTTCAGTCAGTGTAAATCATTAAAGAAATTACATTAACATGAAAGATAAGGCAGAGTAAGATATCCTCATTTGTACATAATAATAACTGCAAATGACATTGAGGACTAATTCTAGCTATGTAGCGTAAACCACAAGGGAAAACAGAAATACAAAACATCAAGAGAATTTCTCCTCTGCTTAAAAAACACATTGCAGACACATATGGAAGCTTTGCAGAATCCTTTATAAAGGCGTATTCTACTAGAAGAGCCATGTTAAGAAAATTAACAAATTTATTTGATATTTTCTTTGCACTTTAGCTGCAGTTCTAATGGTCAATTATTGTCCACCACTGTTTTTTTAGGGATTCTTTACTTCAATCTTAAAAAAAATCACACACATCTCAATTTCAGCTCAATTTCAGGCTGAAAAATGTATTAGTGTATATCATAAGAGCCTCAAAGACATGTCATGATTGCAGCAATTAAAATGTTGTAATGATTATATATATATATATATATATATATATTGTATATTGTATATTGTATATTTACTAACATACAGCTAGATTTCGAGTTTTGAGCACTATAGGGAAATTAACGACAGCCACAAAAACGGCGGTATTTAACCTCCCTAGAGCTCTGCTATTACTGGTTTTGTAAAACCCTGCTTGTGCGGGCGATATAGTTGCGTTGAGCTCCATAGAAAAAAGGAAAATACCCAGGAGCGCTAGCAAAAAGCTGAAGTGTAACTGTATTGGATAGTATATCAGAAACAGGACCAGATCAAACTCTAAAATACAATATATTTATTACAGAGAGAATGATTAAAAGTAACTGACAACCAACATAGAGAAGCCAAATATAATAATATAATATTAAAATAGAATATTATTTATTATTTATAGGTAGAGAGAATTGAAAAAGATGTAACTGCGGACAAACGCAGAAGATAAACCACAGATGTCTATTTAAACAGTACAAATTTTATCAATAAACTCAGCAATAAAAACTAACAAACTAATATTCAATGAAAGTAGGAAATGTAAAGTAAATACAAATGTATAATTGATACAATAACACAATTAAGGTCAACCTTAAAAGAAATACAAAAAACAATTCATAAAAAACATTTCATTTCATAAAAGACATTTCATTAAAGAACCTGCTTTTTACTATAGCTTAGCGGTGCAATCAAGATGAAAGTGAGCGCAAATACCAAAAGAATACAAAAATAAACAAAAGAACTAAACAGGTTAATAACACTGAAAAAACAGATAATTGATGTAAAGAACTAATAAGAGATTTGAAAAAACGGATAATAAAAAGTCAGTATGAGTCCAGTGTCTGTAAACAGGGGCGTGATCCTCAACACTGTTTATAAGTAATGATGTTCGTTGAGATTTCTTAGATGTTAAGAACCTTTGGAAATCTGTAAATTCCTCCTAGTAGAAGAGAAAATCTTTTTAGTGCAGTAACACAAGCCGTTTATAATAACGAACAATCTGTACTCACAGTATTAGACTTCTATGATCTGCATAAAGGTTCTGCGCAGTGGTAGCCAGCTGATATCCCATATGTGTCCGTCAACTGCTGCAAAACTAGACTGAATGTCCAAACAAGGTGGAAAATCACCTTGCTAATAAGTCTCTGAGAATGCTAGATTAAAACCCCAATAAGTTAAAGCATGTGTCTCTAACCGCTAACTAACTGAATACACACCGCTCAGTCCGGCTGATATACAACCAGCCAGAAGAGTCAGAGGTGCCGTAGCCTGAATTCAGTAGCAGCCAAACATCGAGAACACTATGCTCAGTAGTAAAACAGGTGTGCTCCATTAGGGAGGTCACATGAGCAACGCGTTTCAAAATAATCTTTTTCAAGCTCGCCGGGATATCAGCTGGCTACCACTGCGCAGAACCTTTATGCAGATCATAGAAGTCTAATACTGTGAGTACAGATTGTTCGTTATTATACACGGCTTGTGTTACTGCACTAAAAAGATTTTCTCTTTTACTAGGAGGATTTTACAGATTTCCAAAGGTTCTTAACATCTAAGAAATCTCCACGAACATCATTACTTGAAGATAATCCCTGTCAAAAGAAACAAGAAGACAGGAGCGCAACTCCGTGCACCAAACAGTACACGGACGATCTAAGTGTAGATTAAAAGACTTTTAATGTTTAAAACAAATATACAGACATCCAAACAAATGATTCAAAACTCACATCGATACCCTCAAACATATGAGGTATGTAAGCGCATCAAAAACGTAAAAAGAGTACGTCCCACCACCGGCCTCCTCGTTTCCCTCTCCAGAAATATTCGATAGCCAGTGGGTATGTCCTCTCAAGGAGTAAATTAGAAAGTTGCTTAAAATGTCATGCTCTATCTTCGCCCTTTCTCAAGCCAAGTGAACATCATTACTTATAAACAGTGTTGAGGATCACGCCCCTGTTTACGGACACTGGACTCATACTGACTTTTTATTATCCGTTTTTTCAAATCTCTTATTAGTTCTTTACATCAATTATCTGTTTTTTCAGTGTTATTAACTGTTTAGTTCTTTTGTTTATTTTTGTATTCTTTTGGTATTTGCGCTCACTTTCATCTTGATTGCACCGCTAAGCTATAGTAAAAAGCGAGTTCTTTTATGAAATGTCTTTTATGAAATGTTTTTTATGAATTGTTTTTTGTATTTCTTTTAAGGTCGACCTTAATTGTGTTATTGTATCAATTATACATTTGTATTTACTTTACATTTCCTACTTTCATTGAATATTAGTTTGTTAGTTTTTATTGCTGATTTTATTGATAAAATTTGTACTGTTTAAATAGACATCTGTGGTTTATCTTCTGCGTTTGTCCGCAGTTACATCTTTTTCAATTCTCTCTACCTATAAATAATAAATAATATTCTATTTTAATATTATATTATTATATTTGACTTCTCTATGTTGGTTGTCAGTTACTTTTAATCATTCTCTCTGTAATAAATATATTGTATTTTAGAGTTTGATCTGGTCCTGTTTCTGATATACTATCCAATACAGTTACACTTCAGCTTTTTGCTAGCGCTCCTGGGTATTTTCCTTTTTTCTAACATGCAATCTTTTTAGGGAGCTGAGAGACCCTATATTTCCTTTTGGAGTTTGTGTAGCAGTTTTATTTTGGCGCAGGTTATCTTGGTATTATCTCTGCGTTGAGCTCCATGCCTCACCCAAATACAAGTGGTGTTTTGACAGGCTCTTGCACGATTTCCCCATAGACATCAATGGGGAGAGTCGGCAAAAAAAAAAGCCTTACGGGGGAGGGGGCGTTTCCGAACATCGACCTGGATGGCTGCTTTTTAAAATAGCTGCATGCTTGAGCAAATAAATCCACTGATTATCGCTTAGCAGATTGACAATCTAAGATATTCTTTAACACTGCAGAAAAGCCTGTTCTTTAGAGAGCAGATATATATAACTTTGATTCTGTTCTACACACGAACAATCTGCAAATGATGGGGTGTGCATCGGAGGCCTACTAACGGCCTAGACCCTCATCCGCCCTCCCCATTTTCCTGTTTAGCCAGGTTTAACAGCTAAGAAAGCTGCAATAAAACTATAAGGAACAACAGTTCAGAAAAATTGGAATTCCTAAACCTATATTTCCATCATGGAATCCTTTCAAATACGTTTATTGGAGACATTAGATCATCTTCTCTGTGATCACTTCATGCGCCTCTCTGAGGCATTGGCGAAGGCGTGGGGGAAAGATGGTGAACCGGAGCCACTGGGAGTTCAGTTTCCTGCTGCAGAGACTATGCGGCCTTTACTTAATGTCACTATCCTAGAACCTGTAAAAATGGAGACATCAGCGATGTCCGTGTCAATGGGGCAGCTGCCTGCGGAAAGTGCTGCAATAGTAAGTACAGCCGACAGTGATCCTGCAGCAAATGAAAATCGAGAGGACACTGAGATGAGAGAGAGGTCTTGGGCTTTGGTCCCTACGACGAATTGGATTGTGCCTTCCCGCCGACAACGGATGAAGCTAACAGCGAGCAACTGTTCAACTTACCTCAGAGGCATTGCGAAGTAGAGTCCTACCAGAGGAGGGTGCGGTATGGCCGAGTCTCCGACACCAAGCTACATCATGATGGCTTTGATGAACTGAAGCGATCCCTATTGAGTCACTCTCCTCACTCCAATGATGTGGGTGGGCAGCAAGGTATGCTTTGGCAGTGGAGGGCAATTGCTCGAGAAAAAATCCCTGACACAGACGCCGGACCGTGCTACAAAGCTGCTTTTACCAGGCCTGTCAGCAGTTTAAGTAGTTCCATCATGCCACACTTGTCTCCTAGTTCCGGAGTGGGCTAGCACCTCAATCCAGAGTTAAGGCTTGGTAAGCTCATCATTGCCTTGTGGATGAACATAAAACTTCCCAGGTCTTCATCTTGATTGTTCTAAGCCTATTAATACCTATACATAACTATTCATTTGACTCCTCTATATGATGATCTCTTGGTCAGAGAATTGAGGGTTTCTTTTAAAACTATCCTGGCCCTACTCAGAACTCATGTGAAATACACATTATTGTTGTTTATATTTAGTTTCAGTGGTTTAATGCAATTGTGTTTTCCTTTCTAGGGTAATTACTAACCCCTCTGCACATATAGCTGTACAGACCAGGATATGGGACCTTTTATATCTAGATAACCCTTGAGTTATTAGTCATATACATTCCAAGAAGCTATGATACGCTATATAATATATTTGTATTTTACAGTTGTTCCTCTGAAGGGTTAAAGAGTTAAGTTCCTATTTTTAAGAGTAAGCCCATATTACAATCTCATACAAATATCCACTGCACTCCTCACTGTACTATTCCTATAAGCATATAGTATTTTAATTTAGACTCTGAAAGAAACATTTATTGTTCAGGAGTCTCAATTCTATTAGAACAGCTCACATAGTCGTGTGGGAACTGAGACTCCCATGATATATATCCTCATTATTCACTATAAGGGACATCCCAAGGGCTTCCACCTAATTTACAGTATGGTGTCAGCATAAATAATACTTAATATTCATATTGTAACTTTGGGAGCTCTATGAATATTTGTTCCTTACATATGAGCTGCCTAAGTTTAGCTAATGGACATGACTTTGTCTTCATGATACTGTTTATTGTACAGTTACTTTTTAAAATGTTATTATCAATATAGTCCTAAGGGTCCACGTGTGGCCCTATAGGTTTCTTCCTTACCATATGCCCCTTACCGTATTCCCCTATTAGCAGTCCTCCAAGGTCAGGATTTAAGCAAGGTCATCAATTTCTGGACGGGGATTTCTTATTTGTAAGACATGAGGATTGAAAACAGGGGTTAACGTAGTATATCATCTGGTGATTTTACATATTTAATGTTTTGTTCCAATAGCGGTTATAGGTCCTCATTTTCTTATAATCTCCCTATTGATCAATTTATTTGTCCTAGAGGTCCAAAAGTGGCCTCAACTGTTTGAAGGGAGCTGGAAAATTATGAGGGTTGATGTATAATTTTTTTGACTATGTGCAGTAAGTATCCATAGATAGCCTATTATTCCAAGATCTATTTTTCTCTTAGATGTGGTACTTATAATTACTAATTCCTTTGACAATTCACTGTTATTTTGGAAACATGATTGTATCTATTCTACTGTAGGATACCTGTATGTATATATTTCTTCAACCCTCATAGACACAAGGGCTCAAAAGTGGCCCTATATGTTAAATTGAAAAATCTGAGGTTAGTTCTTAATTCTATGGTAATGTCTGGTTTATAAACAGTATTGTATATTATCATTATCTGCCCTTACGGGTTAAGGGCTTACGTTTAAACACCCTAACATAAAAACCATGTCTAAACACCACTAATCTGCTGCCCCTAATATCGCCGCCCCCTACATTACAGTTATTAAACCCTAATCTGCCGCCCCCATTATCGCCGTTACCTACATACAGTTATTAACCCCTTGCCTGCTGCTACTAACATCGCCGCAACCTATATAATGTTATTAACCCCTAATTTGCTGCACCTAGCATCACCGCCACCTAAATAAAACTATTAACCCCTAATCTGCCACTCCCGATATCACCGCCACCTACATTACAGTTATTAACCCCTAATCTGCCACTCCCAATGTCGCCGCCACTATACTAAAGTTACTAACCCCTAAACCTCTGGCCTCCCACATCACTAACACTAAATAAATATATTAACCCCTAAACCTAACCCTAAGCATAACCCTAACCCTAACATAACCCTAAACCTAAGTCTAACCCTAACCCCCCCTAACTTAAATATAATTAAAATAAATCTAAATTAAATTTACAATTATTACCTAAATAATTCCTATTTAAAACTAAATACTTACCTGGAAAAAAAAGCTAAGCTAGCTACAATATAACTAATAGTTATATTGTATCTATCTAAGGTTTTATTTTTATTTCACAGGTACATTTGTATTTATTTTAACCAGGTAGACTAATTAGTAAATAGTTATTAACTATTTACTAACTACCTAGTTAAAATAAATACAAGTTATTAGTTATTTTCTAGCTAGCTTAGGTTTTATTTTATAGGTAAGTATTTAGTTTCAAATAGGAATTATTTAGGTAATAATTGTAAGTTTTATTTAGATTTATTTTAATTATATTTAAGTTAGGGGGTGTTAGGGTTAGACTTAGGCTTAGGGTTACGTTAGGGTTAGGTTTAGGGGTTAATATATTTATGTAGTGATGTGGGAGGCCAGAGGTTTAGGGGTTAATAGTTTATTTTAGCGGCGGTGTTGGTGGACGGCAGATTAGGGGTTAATAATATTTAAATAGTGTTTGCGATGCGGGATGGCAGCGGTTTAGGGGTTAATAGGTTTATTATAGTGACGACAATGTCGGGGAGCGGCAGAATAGGGGTTAATACATTTTTAAGTGGTGCCGATGTCCGCGGCAGCAAATTAGGGGTTAATAGTTTTATTTTACTATTTGGGATGCGGGAGGGCCTAACAGGTAGTTTATGGGTGTTAGTGTACTGTGTGACAGTTTAGTTATGAGTTTTATGTTACAGCTTTATAGCATAAAACTCATAACTACTGACTTTAGATGGCGGTACGGATCTTGTCATTTTAGGCTGTACCGCTCACTTTTTGGCCTCACAGCAAAACTTGTAATACCGGCGCTATGAAAGTCCCATTGAAAAAGGGACTTTCACTTTTTTAAAAGTGCGGTACTGACGTTGTGTGACAGCCAAAAAGGTGTGCGGTAACCTATTCTGACAAGACTTGTAATAGCAGCGTTAGGGAAAAAGCATTGTTATGAAGCATAATGATGCTTTTTTACTCATAATGCAAAACTCGTAATCTAGCTGATATAAAATACGTGTTGAGTATTATAAGTTGAAAATAAAAAGGTTTCGCACAAGCGCTTACCTGACATGAACAAAAACCGCGTTACCATATTCCCCCATAGAATCAATGAAGTGCGAAAAGTGGGAATAAAATAACAATCCTACTCTCACGCAAATCCAATCGTGTTTGACTAACGTGCACTAACCCGACATGAAATATGAATATTTCCCATTCCAATGTTCTTCACATAGCAAAATAAGTTCTATTTATTCTTAAATACATCCATTATATATATATATTTTATTTTTTTTTGGTAAAATATATATCTAAACCTATACATATATAACATTTTAGTTTTGTGAAACAGTTAACCAGAGCTCTGAGGACGTGGTAATCATTCTAGCGTAAATTGTGATTAAGCTCATGCATTCGTGTTTACTTTCAACTTGTAATATGAGGGTTAAAGCCGATGTGCGCAAACACCTGCAATAAACCCCTTTTTACTCACGTGTAACTCAGAATCTGGCGGTTTATGGGAAATTGATATTTGAGTTTAATGTCCCTTTAAGTTGTTTCTGCAATATTGTAATCATTAAGATACTCTAAAGTCATATTATATGTGCATTAGAAACAAATCACTACATTGCAAAATGTCCTTTTATTAGCACAATTTGCATTATTTTGTTGGTCAGGGACATACCCTTTAACCTCTTCACACCATTAGGATGTTCCTAACTGTGCTGGACTTTAAAGCTGAAGGACGGTATGGAACATTCTACCTTATATGGCATCCTGCAGCCTCCCCCTTCTATGTAATGAAGGATCGGACTGGGGGTGTGCCTAGCAGCGTAGGTTGCTCTTACAAAAAATGTCATGTCCAAGTTTCATCGAACTCCGCACATAACATACCCACTCAGAGCACATGAACAGTCCCACCCCTGCTGCTGAAGCTGTGCCCAGCAAACACCAGTGGGCCACTACCCACAATACCACTCACCTTCCTATCCTGGAAGCTCCTCGGAAATTTTAGTTGGTAAGCTTTAATGAAGAGTGGTATCAAACTGACTCAAGCTTTATTTATGACACAGCATTGTAACAACATATATTTGACAGTTGCGCTAAAACACAGGTGTTGTTTTGTTTTATGTTAATGTAATCAAATAATCAGCTGGAAAAAAAAACAAACTTAATTAACAAATATGTCATCCTTATAAATGTTGGGCATAGATTTAGTGTCAAAAAAATGAATGCATCTGAAAGAATTAAACTCTAATCTAGATATGAATAAACAAATCTATAATCCTAAATCACAATGTATATATGGTGGATTTATAAATTAAATAGTCAGTCTTTAACTGGAAAACGGTGACCATTGTGTTCAAATCGTATGAAAGGCTATTATTTTAAATACCAGCACTTGAAAATGAGTAATAAAGTACGATCCTGAAGAAATGCATTATTGGCATCACATCACATAATTATTAGTAAAATAAACATTTATTGATATTGTTGTGAGAAAATATGACGTACTATTCAAGTTATGCAATCTCTACTTTGAACCCTCCTTGTGGAAAACCTACCAGCTTTAATACTAGCATGAATGAACAGTACTCTGATATAAATAATCTCATCTAGAAAATGATGAATACGTTACACTTTTAATAAGGCACTTCATAGTGAAATACATAAAATGTCAGTGAATATGGCAAATTATAGAGCAGGTAACATCATTTGTCAGCTGTAATAAGGTTTTTCTTTTTAACAATATGAATCATTTAAAAAGATTAACTGGGGACTATAATGCTTTGAGGCTTGTGTTCTTGGGGTCTTATTAATACTCTTACATGTATTGGATGTTAAACATGGCATATGTTCATATTTACAGAACTGCCATGTCACACTATGAGACAGTGTGACACATTATTTAAGGTCTGTTCCCCAGATCACACTATAGCTCAATAACATCACAGTCACACGGTGGGGAAAATTTATCAAGATGCATACACAGCTTGAGTGAACCTGCAACCACAAATTTAAGAAACAGCTTGTGCTTCTTATCCTCTACACTACTCTTCTCATATGTGAATCCTCCAAGTGGAAACAATTCACAATAGTGAATCTTCCATTTAATGTTTTGTAGGTCCTGGAAGTACTTCATTATTGTGAATTGTTTCCTTTTCGGAAGAGTCCTTTATTAAAGCTCTTCTGAAGAGGTCAGCACCGCTGGATACATTTGTTTGCATACAGGAGGAACTGGAGCTGGCCACGACCTAAGATCAGGGAAATTTTAACCATTTCCCATGGTTATTTCTATTTGTTTAGTTTTTTTCTACTACACATTCTATCCAGCCTTTGGGGCCGATATATCAAGGCCCGAATTGCCCTGAATGCAGCTGTTTCTGCGCAAACTAAGGAATTAAGAAGCTTAAGACGGCTGCTCCTTAACTCGTCCACCACCTCTGAGATAGCGAACAGCAATCAGGTTGATTGACACGCCCTGCTAGCAATGATATGCGTATGCTGTCTGCATTTATCAATGTGTGGCGGACATTAATAAATAGGCCCCTTGGTGTCTAATGATAACTCTTAACCACTTTAGTGCAAAGGATGTAGATCCTGGGAACCTCTGCATTGCTGTGGAAAAAGGAGACTGTTGTCTCATTCTCCTTTACTGGTTGACGTTGGAACTCCCCATGGTGTTACAATGTGCATGTGTGATGACATCACAGGGAACAAGGTAGAATTTCCTTCTTAGTGAGTCTGTGGCTGAGAGGGGTTTTAAAAGGCTATAACAAAGCCAGGAGGTGTTGTAAAAACTCCACTTTATTCATTTTAATAAAGCATCACCACAGGGAATAAAAGCATATAGGCTGGGCAGTCTTATGTGTTTTGGCTGTGCTCAAGCTTTAATTATAGATATAAATGCCCAAAAAGGATTAACCTATTTATAACACTTTCATAAACACCTACAAATGCCTGCAAATTAGGACCTTGTTAAAGGGTCAGTATCCTCCTAAGTCAGTACAATACACTGAGCTATTTTACACGTGAGTGTAATTTGACTTCTTCACATTCACCACACTGCATTCCTGGCAATACTAGGCCATGTGGCGCTTCTGTTTATGGTTAATATCCTCCTAAGTCATCTAAATGAGGGATCTCTGTTTTATTGAAGGTTGATGTAAATTCCACCTCACATTATTGTTTAAATATTCAACAAACTCCCTGCTTTTTTACTTCTGGACCTACCCACACAAACAACAAGCCATCTTTATATCTTTTGAATCCTTTATATTTTGCTAAAAAGGGTTCTCAACCCTAATTACGTGGGTTAGCTCCCACCACTCAATAAAGAGGTTGGAGCTATGCAGGGGGAAACCTAGCCCCCATAGCTGTCCCACATCTCTGCCGCTAAAAAAAAACAACCACTTGAATTCAAAATAGTTATGGGTGAGCAAAAAGTTCAAAACTCTCAGCAGGGATCATTTAGTTCTGGACTTTACAGTATTTACTCAAATAGGCCATCATATTTCTTATAGCAATAAGACCTTGCTTGTGTAGTATAGCTGAGAAAAGCCCCACATCATCAACTATTAACCACCCCATATGATCATGCCAATACATATTTTCTGAAAATTTAACAGTTGTTTGTATCCTTTAAGTAGGAAGGGAGCTTATATACGATTGGTTGTAACAATAATTCAATCCAATTGGATAGGTTCTCAAAATGTGAACCTATTCCAGGGACTATATGTCTGACCATTAATGGCACATTTGTGCACCTTTGGAAGGTGATGAAAAATAAGGATGATTGGATCTTTCAAAAATAAGTAAGACAAAGTCTAAGTGTCCAGACTACCAAGTTTAAAGGGACAGTTTACTCAAAAAATTGCTCCCCTTTAATTTGTTCCCAATGATCCACTTTACCTGCTGGAGTGTATTAAATTGTTTACAAGTATTTCCATTAACCTTATATTGGCATTTGAATTAGTTTATTTAGCCTGTGGTGTCCCCACCCATCCTGAAAGTTTTTGGCCACGAGGCCAAGCTGTATTAACACAGCCAGTAGAATAAATTACACTCCCAGTGGGTTATAGAAGAGATAAGGTAATAAAATGTTAATTTTCCATTGTTCTCTCCAAGTATTGGTGATTGGTTTATGGACAGATATAAGATAAAGTAGCAGGTATATTTACACAATGTGATAAAGTAATGAGATCTGATTATACCTACAAGTTCAACCCATTTTATTAGGTTGTGGCTTCAAAACACAAAATCAGCTAATTCATTTACACAAATAAGCCTTAAAAAAGCAAATCTCATACATTTTATACTCTGCAGCTGGTAAAAAAAAGTAACTGGATACACATTAAGGGAAAAACAATTTTATAGTACACTGTCCCTTTAAGAACATTATCGAGGAAACTAAATATTTGTCGGGTCACAAGGTAGGACAGAATATACTTCACTATCTGTTAACTGCCTGAGGGCTTCTTGAATATATTGTAACATACTTACTGCCTCCCTTATCCAATTGTTTGATTACCAGATTTTCCCTACTTTGCAGTTTTTTTAATCCCACTTGTTGCTGACTAGCTAAAGTATCTCTTTCTCTGCCTTTTTTCTTTCTTAACACTATCAAGTCTTCCTCACTTATGAAAGACCCCAATAACTGCTCCTCTAACTTGAGTCGGGTAAAAAATTTACTTGGGATTAAAGAGACATTAAACAGTCTGTGTCATTGTTTAAAGGGATATGAAACCCAATTAAACTAAATGTAGCCACCAATCAGCAAGCACTACCCAGGTGCTGAACCAAAAATGGGCCGGCTCCTAAGCTTATATTCCTGCTTTTTCAAATAAAAATACCAAGAGAACTAACAAAAATTGATAATCGGAGTAAATTTGAAAGTTGGGGGCCTCTGCAGGAAAGCAGATTAGCAGTTAATCTTTTGAAGCTTTGCTCAGAGACACCTCTCTGCTAGCTGCAATTAGTCTATTGCCCATGTTCAGTATAGTACTTTTGCTGCAAAAATCACATGACCTCAAAACTTTAAAGTGACAGTAAACATTCATCTATTTGATGTCATCTAAAGTTGTTATTCAAAGTAAAATACATATTACACATTTTTTATTTTACTTTTTTATAAATTAAATGCTTAATTTTTCATTTTAAATCTTTAAATGAAACTTGTCAATAAAAAACTATGTCCCGCCCCTCCCTTGCTTTGGCATTTCAAGCTCTTGCCATTCTAGTGTATGACTCCCTTTGTGGGGTTTTGTCACACCCCTTTATTGGTCCTCAGCGCGTTCTTGCTTTCAGATAGAAGATGAGGATAGAAGTTGTGTTAACGCTCGCCGCTGTGACAACAAACTGTTATGGAAATCGTATTGTATTTGTTCTTGTGAGTCTCAAACTCCCTACTTAAAACAAACAATTATACAATTAGATGGCATGACATTACCTCCGACTTATGCTCCCTCTTTTGTGTGCTGCTCTGCTGAAATAAATTTTCTGCAGTAGCTGAACAAGTGCGCATGCGCAAGGGGATCTGTGAGGAGTAACACGGCACGCATCCATAACAATTCAATGGCGGGACCGATTAATAGAGGTAAGAGGATAAGGTAGGGACTGGGAGCAGCAGATTTAGTGTGGGGGCAGTCATAAGAATAGGCACTAAGAAAAATTCCAAGACAGACATATGATAAATTATTAAAAATAATGAGTGTTTAAAATATTACAACTAGGAATATTAAAGATACATTTTTTAATAGATAAGTTTTTTTTTTATGTTTACTGTCCCTTTAATTTTTTTAATGGTGGCAAACATATCTAGCTGTGGGTAGGACTCATTTTGAAATAAAGCAAATATGTTGTTTGCTGTTTACTACACAGTCTGTTTCTTTGTATGTTTACTTTGATTTAACATATTTTTGAAAATCTTTAAAATCAAACAAATAATACTGTAGATTAAAATCTCCCTGCTGAGGTATCTAGTATACTGAATTCATCTTTCATTGGTTTTGTAATATTTTCTCAATGTAAGGAGTCTAATGAACCTAATTATATCCATCAAATTCTAAAATACGTTAAAGTCTTCAGAGGGAACAAAATTCAAATCCCGTTGTAACACTGCTAGGTCTTCATCAGACTGGGATTCCACTGATAGTTTGATAACAATTCAACCCTGAACTTGTTGGTCATTTTTTCTTCCTATTCCTCCCCTTCTCCTCCTTCTTGTTGTCCATGAATCATCTGAAAAAAAACTTTTGACTCCTGGACAAATCTGCACTACTATTCCCCCTTTGTGCTAATTGATATATATTTATTCCTGGTGGTCTCAATTGACAGCAGTATGACTCTCAACCAATTTTAAAATACCCATTGTTGCATTAGTAGAAGGAGGAGAGACTTGAGTGACAGTCGTGGACTCATTGCCCCCATGGGCAACATCTTCCTTCTCTGAGGAAGAGTCACTGGACATAAAATTAACAAAACTCTGTAACCCCTCATCCTCAGAGTCTGGATCAGTGTCAGAAAAAGTGACCCTCTTCCTTCTATTATCCAATCTATTGTTCCATTTGTATGCTCAAATATTCACATAATCATCTGAGTCCCAATTAAACTTCCTAAATTTGTCTGTTGTAATATCTCATCCAATTTTTTTATAGTCCGGGTGATCTACAAATTTATTCAAGTTCCTCTGGATTTCTCGTATCTGTGATCTAGCGTCAGTTAGTTGCTGTTCTTTATATTTTATGATCATGCCCATTAACCTCAATGAGCATTCTAATTTCCTTCCTGAATTAAGTTATCATTAGTCACCACAAATGAAAACAACCTTCTTAAATTCAAATCTCTTGGGTTCATATCATATGTCAAATATTTCTCTAAGGACCATTTGTCCCACCAAATCTTGTATTCTCTGATCAAGGCTTTTTTCCATGAGCTAAAAAAAAATATCTGCAATATCCATGGTATAACAAACTACTAAAAGGTGTCATCCTCCAAGGAGGGTCGATTTCCCTTTGTATCATTCACAGTCCTTAATATATAGCAAGCCTGTGATGCCAAATCCATTATGTGATTATTTATGTTTATAATGTGACCAGCTTTTTAGCATCTAACCATAATAATCCAACGTTATGTTTTGTTAGCTGAGTCCCCAAGGGTAAGTGCAATAATTGTATATTAACAAACATATAAAAGCAAATATCTCAGCCTGTGTCCTCATTTAAAAGAGAGGAGTCTACCGTGTAAGATGCTGGTAATTACTATTTAACCTGAGGGAGCTCTAACAAAGCCCTTATCTCCCCCTCTTTTGTTAGAGGGACAAGTGACACTTCCTTTGAAAGGGGAGCACATCCTCTTTCAAATGGGGGTCATCTATCCACCTAGGATATAGTTGATCACAGTTAAAAATCACTTACCTCACTAGACACTTGGTCATTTCTAATGGTGGGGAATGGGGGTATTTTATAACCCCAATCTTTAGAGGATATAAAAATGGATGAATGCACAAGGTTAAATATTTGGCAGGTTGTATTTAGTGGGGGCTCTTGTAAACATAAAAGCTTTATTATCTTCGTCGACAGTAAGGGCTCAAACACAAACAACTCTGTCATAGATAATCATTCAAAACCATTGCAGACAGTATACTGAAAGCTTACATCAATGGGAGCTGTATCGGCTCCTAAAGGCTAAGTTTGGACCCCATTGAGACTCATGCTAGTCCATGCCAACAGCCCACACAGAAAATCAGGAGGTGTGACAGCCTTGACAAGCTGATCCAGCCCCTCTGCAGGTAAGCTTTCAGAATACGTTACTGTAATGCTTGTACAGCATTGTATAAACATACAGGGCCGGATTACAAGTGGAGCAGTTATTACCGATCTTACCGATCATGCTAACTCTGCTCGACTTCTGCAGAAGTTAGAATACCACGACCGGGTTAACGTTGTCTCCCTTAGACTTCAATGGAGAAAAAAAGTTGGAAAAAACAATTAACACCCATACTTGCACGCTAACCCGAATCACTATAAGCCCCAAACTCTATCAACCCTTAACCCGCCACATGACCACCGTTAAGTCTTCACTACACGTTTAACCATTAAACCACCACAACCGCCACCACAATGTAACGCACTACACTATTAACCCTGAAACCAACACAACCCCCTTTGCAAAGTAACCCACTACACTATTAACCCCTAAACCTCCACAACCCCTATCGCAAAGAAACTCTAAGTTTTTTTTTTTTAAAGGTCAGGTTAGTATTTTTTGGGGTAACTTAGGGGGTGTTAGGTTAGCGGAGTTAGCTGGTTAGGGGGTTAGATGTTAGTGGGTTATTTTGAGATGGGGTTGTGGCGGTTTAGGGGTTAATAGTGTAGTGGGTAAGTTTGCAATGGGGGGTGGCGGTTTAAGGGTTAACATTGTAGTGGGTTACTTTGCGATGTGGAGTGGTGTCGGTTTAGGGGTAAATAGAATAGTTTAGAGCTCGCATTTATGTTCCTCATGCTAACGATAGCGCTCTACTTGTAATCTGGCCCATAGTGTTTATTGTAACTTTAGATTAGCTTTCCTCTATTTACCTTACTCATTGTCCTGAGTAGAGCAAAGGCCATGTAAAGACTGTCTTGCATATTTATGCCTGTTTACACCTTTGTGAATTTTAGTTGCTATATTAATTACTAGAGGTCCCAAACACCACCTGTAATTGCCACTGCCTATATCACTGGTGGTAGGTGTGTGTCACTTGTTGCATGCAGTGCTGCTCCCTTTATTAATATACTTCCCTTTACACCTAAGATTTCTCTTCCTGTTATTTATTGCACCTGACAAGCTCTCCCTGTTTCCATGAGGACCTGCGCCAGATTGTTAAATAAGAATTTCTCTGCATTGCAAGATCCGTGTGCACACATACATATGCAACAGGCTAATTTGCTGCCTCTCTGCCTGTCATGCCATTATTATCTTCTTTGTTACTTATGTGCGTCATGTCAGTTTTTAACATGTAGGTTTTTTGTTCACTTGGTAATTGTTATTAGGTAGAAGCAATTATTAAATGTGTAGGCACACATATTATCTATATCATCTTGCCAGTGTACATAGTGACAGCGTTGGCTTGTTTGTTTATGTTAGTTTACTATGGTAACCATGCACAATCTGTTGCCTAATAGGGTAGCAACTATGCACCTGTGTATAATAGAACAGAGTGAGAATAATGGGTAATTTGACATTTAAAGGGGAATTCCCTTTACTCCAAACATTTATAGTATTTATATGAAAGAGCAGCATTTTAACATGTTGATTTTGTTTTCTTTTTACTGAAAAAATATGAAGTACAGCTTTTAATATTGAAATTAAATCTAATACAGTAGTATCAGTTGTTACTTCCTACTAATGCTCATTAAATAATAGGTTTCTACTAATGCTAATTGTTTGATATGTAACTCCAGATAATAATGATTGGCTGATAAGTATGTCCTGCTAATGCTTATTGGCTGATAGGTACAATGTGCAGAATTAATACATACATCAAAATGTTCTCTGTAGGCTTTCTGGACAGGGAGGTGAGGGGGACACGTGGGAAGTGGCCTAGTAGTGTTTTGTAGATGGAATCAAGGCATGAAGGCGGGGACTTTGGGTGTGCAATGGGCGTGGCAGTGTTTCATGAGCAGATTTGGCAAGAGTTAGGTTCCGGGTAGAGTTGTGGCAGCCCCTGGAAATTGTGACATTTTTTCCCGACAGGAGAAGCTACGTGCAGGAAGATCTCCCAACCTATGACAATCCTACAATATCTGGGGATGGCTGGAAAGTATGTTAATAGGAAGGACACCACTCATATTGTTGTTTTAGTTTGAGTTTAAATTGAAACAACTTTTAATTCACTCTTCTCAAGTAAATACTATCTCAGCATACGTAAATACTGCTCTTTTATGTAGATCACAGTTTTTTTTCTTTAAAATCCCTTTAAATATCATGCATTTAATATATATTTTGATAACATGAAAATATTACCCTACTAATGATTTTAAATGCAATTTCCTAATGAATTGTGCAACAAATAACTGTGAACATTTGTATTGTTACCCTCTTATTTATTTATTTGTTTATTTTCATTTTTATGGGTTTCTAAAATAACAATACAAGAGGTACCTCAAAATATAAACGGACTGTACATATCTAAAGAATGCACAATAACGCTGTATCAGAAACACCTTTATTAGGACAATTTAACAGGTATTTTGAAAAACCATCTGTCTAAAAAAATGTTTATATAAAGCATAGTATAGTTAGTGGCAATCTACTAGATGTACTGTTTCATACAAATAGGAGCATTAGTCAGATATTGACACCTATATCCCAGATATGGAGTAAATTCCTGAAGCTGGGAGAAAGACACATGCAACATTTAAAGTAAAAAGATACCATAAAGTCAACACAGGCAATATTCAGGTAGATTGTCCATAGTAAGTAAATTCCATAAGCACCAATTGGAAGACAGCAAGTACACATGGCAAAACAAGGCAAACAGCAAAAAAGCTGAGAAATATGTTAATGTGCTCAATCTGGCCCCGATATTCAAAACATCGACAGACTGTTGAGAAACTGCCTATTTGGTTTTGTCAGGATTGCAGTCTCTCGGTCTGTCGATATATTCTAAAAATGTGGGCTGAAACTTAGGCCTTAGGTTTTTTTTTTTGTTTTGGGGGGGTTAGATTTAGCATAGGTTTTTTTTTTAGCAAAAGAGCTATAATCACTTATGCCATTTTCAGGGCATGTTTTAGATTATTTATTTTTTTAGGATAGAGTTTTCTTTAGCAAAAGAGCTGTTATCACTTCATAGAGGGCACTGCCTGACAAATCCCCTTTTCATGGCAATTTTTAGATTAGGTTTTTTGAAGATAGTATTTTTGTGGAGGTTATTTTGGTTTTAGTACAGGGTTTTTTAGGAGGGTGGGCTTTTTTAGGGTACTTTATCTTTAGGATAGGGTTTTTACTGGTTGAACTTTTTATTTTTTATATTTTATTTTTTCTGGTAAGGTTTTTTTATTTTTTGTAATTTAGGATAGGGGTCTTGGGGGGGGTTAGTTGTTAGGGGATTAAGTAGTGTAGGGGTTATTAATTGGTGGCGATGCTGCTTGGAATATATAGCCAGCAGCACTACCCAGTGGGATGTATAATAAAACATCTGCCTTTAAACACTGATGTCAGCCGCTTTAAATATTTTGTCGGCTTTCTCAACAGGGCAACGTATCCCTTTTGAATATCTTGTCGTCTCGTGGAACTTTTGATCATCTGGGCCTGTATGTTAAACTCAAATCAGAACTTCTATTCAGAATAAAAAAAACAAGTTAAAATGACAGTTCTTATGGAGCAGGGGATAAAACTTTGCCAACTCCTTTTTTCCAACAGAAAAAAAGAAACATCTTAGTCCAATCAGTTGTAATCAGTTCCCACAAAGTTCATTAGTGTTACAAGCGATGATGGTTGCTGTCTGCAAATTCCCTCACCCTCTTATTTTCTCACATCAGACACCAGACCAGGTGCTATGCTGACTTCAGTCTTTGTAAGCTGGGAAGAGGAACTTCCCCAAAAAGCAGGACTGGAACCAAATAGCAGGAGATAAAGGAAAAGATAAATAAAAGTCCCAAAACATCAAACCAGATAAGGAGAATAGAAGAGACTTGGTCAGAAAATCTGAGGTCAGGGCAGGCAGCAAGAAGCAGGGTCAATTATGTAGCCAAAGGCGCTAAGTCGGGAGGTCAGTATATTGAAAAGGACTCAGGAACAAGTACAAGGAAAAAGCTTGGTGTCTGGAAAAACAGGCAGAATAACCTAGCACTGAGTTAGAGTACTGTCCAGGCTTTATAGGCCCTTAAGAACCAGGAACACCCCTGCTACCATGGAAACATGCATGCACAATGTCTATCTACCTGTCAACTGCGATCCCCCGCCGCAATCCCTAATAAAGTATTTAACCCCTAAACCACCGCTCCCGGACCCCGACGCCGCCTACATTAAAAGTATAACCCCCTAATGTGAGCCCCTTACACCGCCGCCATCTATATTACCTACCCCCTAATGTGAGCCCCTTACACCGCCATCTATATTACCTACCCCCTAATGTGATCTCCTTACACCGCCGCCATCTATATTACCTACCCCCTAATGTGAGCCCCTTACACCGCCATCTATATTACCTACCCCCTAATGTGAGCTCCTACCTCGCCGCCAGCTATATTAAACTACCCCCTAATGTGAGCCCCTTACACCGCCGCCATCTATATTACCTACCCCCTAATGTGAGCTCCTACCCCGCCGCCAGCTATATTAAACTACCCCCTAATGTGAACCCCTTACACTGCCGCCAGCTATATTAAATGTATTAATCCCTAATCTAATCCCCCTACACCGCCGCCAGCTATATTAACTATATTAACCCTAATTATATTAGGGTTAATATAGTTAATATAGTTATTATATTATATATATTAACTATATTAACCCTAATTATATTAGGGTTAATATAGTTAATATCGTTATTATATTATATATATATATATTAAGTATAATAACCCTATCTAACTCTAACATCCCTAACTAAATTCTTATTAAAATAAATCTAATTAATATTAACATTATTAATTAAAATATTCCTATTTAAATCTAAATACTTACCTATAAAATAAACCCTAAGATAGCTACAATGTAATTAATAATTACATTGTAGCTATTTTAGGGTTTATATTTATTTTACAGGTAACTTGGTATTTATTTTAACTAGGTACAATAGCTATTAAATAGTTAATAACTATTTAATAGCTACCTAGTTAAAATAATTACCAATTTACCTGTAAAATAAATCCTAACCTAAGTTACAAATACACCTACACTATCAATAAATTAAATAAACTACAAATATCTAAACAAAAATACAATTAAATAAACTAAACTAAATTACAAAAAAACCCCCACTAAATTACAAAAAATAAAAAAAGATTACAAGATTTTTAAGCTAATTACACCTATTCTAAGCCCCCTAATAAAATAATAAAGCCCCCCGAAATAAAAAAATCTCCCTACCCTATTCTAAATTAAAAAAGTTAACAGCTCTATTACCTTACCATCCCTTTAAAGGGCCTTTTGCGGGGCATGCCCCAAAGAAATTAGCTCTTTTGCCTGTAAAAAACCCCACAATACCACCCCCCAACATTACAACCCACCACCCACATACCCCTACTCTAACCCAAACCCCCCTTAAATAAACCTAACACTACCCCCCTGAAGTTCTCCCTACCTTGTCTTCACCCAGCCGGGCAGAACTCCTCATCTGATCCGGGCGATGTCTTCAATCAAGCGGCAGAGAAGAAGTCTTCCTTCCGGCGATGTCTTCAATGAAGCGGCAAAGAAGAGGTCCTCCATCGGGGCGAAGTTTTCTTCCAAGCGGCATCTTCAATCTTCTTTCTTCGCTCCTCCGACGCGGAACATCCATCCGGCACGACGACTTCCCGACGAATGAGGTTCCTTTAAATGACGTCATCCAAGATGGCGTCCGTCGAATTCCGGTTGGCTGATAGGATTCCATCAGCCAATCGGAATTAAGGTAGAAAAATCTGATTGGCTGATTGAATCAGCCAATCGGAATTAAGGTAGAAAAATCTGATTGGCTGATTGAATCAAACAAACAATCAGATTCAAGTTCAATCCGATTGACTGATTGGTTCAGCCAATCGGATTGAACTTGAATCTGATTGGAGGACCTATTCTTTGCCGCTTGATTGAAGACATCGCTGGATGGAAGACTTCTTCTTTGCCGCTTGGATGAAGACATCGCCGGATGGAAGACTTCTTCTCTGCCGCTTGATTGAAGACATCGCCCGGATCGGATGAGGAGTTCTGCCCGGCTGGGTGAAGACAAGGTAGGGTAGTGTTAGGTTTATTTAAGGGGAGTTTGAGTTAGAGTAGGGGTATGTGGGTGGTGGGTTGTAATGTTGGGGGGTGGTATTGTGTTTTTTTTTTACAGGCAAAAGAGCTGATTTCTTTGGGGCATGCCCCGCAAAAGGCCCTTTTAAGGGCTGGTAAGGTAATAGAGCTGTTAACTTTTTTAATTTAGAATAGGGTAGGGAATTTTTTTTATTTTGGGGGCTTTATTATTTTATTAGGGGGCTTAGAATAGGTGTAATTAGCTTAAAAATTTTGTAATCTTTTTTTATTTTTTGTAATTTAGTGTTTGTTTTTTTTGTAATTTAGTTTAGTTTATTTAATTGTATTTTTGTTTAGATATTTGTAGTTTATTTAATTTATTGATAGTGTAGGTGTATTTGTAACTTAGGTTAGGATTTATTTTACAGGTAAATTGGTAATTATTTTAACTAGATAGCTATTAAATAGTTATTAACTATTTAATAGCTATTGTACCTAGTTAAAATAAATACCAAATTACCTGGAAAATAAATATAAACCCTAAAAACATAATTTATGCTTACCTGATAAATTTATTTCTCTTGTAGTGTATCCAGTCCACGGATCATCCATTACTTATGGGATATTAACTCCTCCCTAACAGGAAGTGCAAGAGGATTCACCCAGCAGAGCTGCTATATAGCTCCTCCCCTAACTGCCATTACCAGTCATTCGACCGAAAACATGCAGAGAAAGGAAAACCATAGGGTACAGTGGTGACTGTAGTTTAATGGAAAAATTACCTGCCTTAAAGTGACAGGGCGGGCCGTGGACTGGATACACTACAAGAGAAATAAATTTATCAGGTAAGCATAAATTATGTTTTCTCTTGTTAAGTGTATCCAGTCCACGGATCATCCATTACTTATGGGATACCAATACCAAAGCTAAAGTACACGGATGACGGGAGGGACAGGCAGGCTCTTTATACGGAAGGAACCACTGCCTGAAGAACCTTTCTCCCAAAAACAGCCTCCGAAGAAGCAAAAGTGTCAAATTTGTAAAATTTGGAAAAAGTATGAAGAGAAGACCAAGTTGCAGCCTTGCAAATCTGTTCAACAGAAGCCTCATTCTTAAAGGCCCAAGTGGAAACCACAGCTCTAGTAGAATGTGCTGTAATTCTTTCAGGAGGCTGCTGTCCAGCAGTCTCATAGGCTAACCGTATTATGCTACGAAGCCAAAAGGAGAGAGAGGTAGCCGAAGCTTTTTGACCTCTCCTCTGACCAGAATAAACGACAAACAGGGAAGACGTTTGTCGAAAATCCTTAGTTGCCTGTAGATAAAATTTCAGGGCACGGACTACATCTAGATTGTGTAGCAGACGTTCCTTTTTCGAAGAAGGATTAGGACACAAAGATGGAACCACAATCTCTTGATTGATATTCCTGTTAGTGACCACCTTAGGTAGGAACCCAGGTTTAGTACGCAGAACTACCTTGTCTGAATGAAAAATCAGATAAGGAGAATCACAATGTAAGGCAGATAACTCAGAGACTCTTCGAGCCGAGGAAATCGCCATTAAAAACAGAACTTTCCAAGATAACAACTTGATATCAATGGAATGAAGGGGTTCAAACGGAACCCCCTGTAAAACATTAAGAACTAAGTTCAAACTCCATGGTGGAGCAACAGTTTTAAACACAGGCTTGATCCTAGCTAAAGCCTGACAAAAAGCTTGAACGTCTGACAGACGTTTGTGTAAAAGAATGGACAGAGCTGAAATCTGTCCCTTTAAGGAACTAGCGGATAAACCCTTTTCTAAACCTTCTTGTAGAAAAGACAATATCCTCGGAATCCTAACCTTACTCCATGAGTAACTCTTGGATTCGCACCAATATAAGTATTTGCGCCATATCTTATGGTAAATCTTTCTGGTAATAGGCTTCCTAGCCTGTATTAAGGTATCAATAACTGACTCAGAAAAACCACGTTTTGATAAAATCAAGCGTTCAATTTCCAAGCAGTCAGCTTCAGAGAAATTAGATTTTGATGTTTGAAGGGACCCTGGATCAGAAGGTCCTGTTTCAGAGGTAGCGACCAAGGTGGACAGGATGACATGTCCACTAGATCTGCATACCAAGTCCTGCGTGGCCATGGAGGCGCTATTAGAATCACTGATGCTCTCTCCTGTTTGATTCTGGCAATCAATCGAGGAAGCATCGGGAAGGGTGGAAACACATAAGCCATCCCGAAGGTCCAAGGTGCTGTCAAAGCATCTATCAGAACCGCTCCCGGATCCCTGGATCTGGACCCGTAACGAGGAAGCTTGGCGTTCTGTCGAGACGCCATGAGATCTATCTCTGGTTTGCCCCAACGTCGAAGTATTTGGGCAAAGACCTCCGGATGAAGTTCCCACTCCCCCGGATGAAAAGTCTGACGACTTAAGAAATCCGCCTCCCAGTTCTCCACTCCCGGGATGTGGATTGCTGACAGGTGGCAAGAGTGAGACTCTGCCCAGCGAATTATCTTTGATACTTCCATCATTGCTAGGGAGCTTCTTGTCCCTCCCTGATGGTTGATGTAAGCTACAGTCGTGATGTTGTCCGACTGAAACCTGATGAACCCCCGAGTTGTTAACTGGGGCCAAGCCAGAAGGGCATTGAGAACTGCTCTCAATTCCAGAATGTTTATTGGTAGGAGACTCTCCTCCTGATTCCATTGTCCCTGAGCCTTCAGAGAATTCCAGACAGCGCCCCAACCTAGTAGGCTGGCGTCTGTTGTTACAATTGTCCAGTCCGGCCTGCTGAATGGCATCCCCCTGGACAGATGTGGCCGAGAAAGCCACCATAGAAGAGAATTTCTGGTCTCTTGATCCAGATTCAGAGTAGGGGACAAGTCTGAGTAATCCCCATTCCACTGACTTAGCATGCACAATTGCAGCGGTCTGAGATGTAGACGTGCAAAGGGTACTATGTCCATTGCTGCTACCATTAAGCCGATCACCTCCATGCATTGAGCTACTGACGGGTGTTGAATGGAATGAAGGACACGGCATGCATTTTGAAGCTTTGTTAACCTGTCTTCTGTCAGGTAAATCTTCATTTCTACAGAATCTATAAGAGTCCCCAAGAAGGGAACTCTTGTGAGTGGAAAGAGAGAACTCTTCTTTTCGTTCACCTTCCATCCATGCGACCTTAGAAATGCCAGTACTAACTCTGTATGAGACTTGGCAGTTTGAAAGCTTGAAGCTTGTATCAGAATGTCGTCTAGGTACGGAGCTACCGCAATTCCTCGCGGTCTTAGTACCGCCAGAAGAGCACCCAGAACCTTTGTGAAGATTCTCGGAGCCGTAGCCAATCCGAATGGAAGAGCTACAAACTGGTAATGCCTGTCTAGAAAGGCAAACCTTAGATACCGGTAATGATCTTTGTGAATCGGTATGTGAAGGTAAGCATCCTTTAAATCCACTGTGGTCATGTACTGACCCTTTTGGATCATGGGTAAAATTGTCCGAATAGTTTCCATTTTGAACGATGGAACTCTTAGGAATTTGTTTAGGATCTTTAAATCCAAGATTGGCCTGAAAGTTCCCTCTTTTTTGGGAACCACAAACAGATTTGAGTAAAACCCTTGTCCTTGTTCCGACCGCGGAACCGGATGGATCACTCCCATTAATAAAAGATCTTGTACGCAGCGTAGAAACGCCTCTTTCTTTATTTGGTTTGTTGACAACCTTGACAGATGAAATCTCCCTCTTGGGGGAGAGAATTTGAAGTCTAGAAGGTATTCCTGAGATATGATCTCTAACGCCCAGGGATCCTGGACATCTCTTGCCCAAGCCTGGGCGAAGAGAGAAAGTCTGCCCCCCACTAGATCCGTTCCCGGATCGGGGGCCCTCGATTCATGCTGTCTTAGGGGCAGCAGCAGGTTTCCTGGCCTGCTTGCCCTTGTTCCAGGACTGGTTAGGTCTCCAGCCTTGTCTGTAGCGAGCAACAGCTCCTTCCTGTTTTGGTGCAGAGGAAGTTGATGCTGCTCCTGCTTTGAAATTACGAAAGGAACGAAAATTAGACTGTCTAGCCTTAGGTTTGGCTCTGTCTTGAGGCAGGGCATGGCCTTTACCTCCTGTAATGTCAGCGATAATTTCTTTCAACCCGGGCCCGAATAAGGTCTGCCCTTTGAAAGGTATATTAAGCAATTTAGATTTAGAAGTAACGTCAGCTGACCAGGATTTTAGCCACAGTGCTCTGCGTGCCTGAATGGCGAATCCGGAATTCTTAGCCGTAAGTTTAGTTAAATGTACTACGGCATCTGAAATAAATGAGTTAGCTAACTTAAGGGCTTTAAGCTTGTGTGTAATCTCATCTAATGGAGCTGATTCAAGTGTCTCTTCCAGAGACTCAAACCAAAATGCTGCTGCAGCCGTGACAGGCGCAATGCATGCAAGAGGTTGCAATATAAAACCTTGTTGAACAAACATTTTCTTAAGGTAACCCTCTAACTTTTTATCCATTGGATCTGAAAAGGCACAGCTATCCTCCACCGGGATAGTGGTACGCTTAGCTAAAGTAGAAACTGCTCCCTCCACCTTAGGGACCGTTTGCCATAAGTCCCGTGTGGTGGCGTCTATTGGAAACATCTTTCTAAATATCGGAGGGGGTGAGAACGGCACACCGGGTCTATCCCACTCCTTAGTAACAATTTCAGTAAGTCTCTTAGGTATAGGAAAAACTTCAGTACTCGCCGGTACCGCAAAATATTTATCCAACCTACACATTTTCTCTGGTATTGCAACTGTGTTACAATCATTCAGAGCCGCTAACACCTCCCCTAGTAATACACGGAGGTTTTCCAGCTTAAATTTAAAATTTGAAATATCTGAATCAAGTTTGTTTGGATCAGAACCGTCACCCGCAGAATGAAGCTCTCCGTCCTCATGTTCTGCAAATTGTGACGCAGTGTCTGACATGGCCCTAATATTATCAGCGCACTCTGTTCTCACCCCAGAGTGATCACGCTTACCTCTTAGTTCTGGTAATTTAGCCAAAACTTCAGTCATAACAGTAGCCATATCCTGTAATGTGATTTGTAATGGCCGCCCAGATGTACTCGGCGCTACAATATCACGCACCTCCCGAGCGGGAGATGCAGGTACTGACACGTGAGGCGAGTTAGTCGGCATAACTCTCCCCTCGTTGTTTGGTGAAATATGTTCAATTTGTACAGATTGACTTTTATTTAAAGTAGCATCAATACAGTTAGTACATAAATTTCTATTGGGCTCCACTTTGGCTTTAGCACATATAGCACAGATATCTTCCTCTGAATCAGACATGTTTAACACACTAGCAAATAAACTAGCAACTTGGAAATACTTTTCAAGTAATTTACTATAATATGAAAACGTACTGTGCCTATAAGAAGCACAGAAAAAGTTATGACAGTTGAAAATTAATAAACTGAAAAGTTATAGCATCAAATCTTTGTAAAAAACACAATTTTAGCAAAGGATTGCTCCCATTAGCAAAGGATAACTAACCCTGATAGCAGAAAAAAAATACAGAAATAAACGTTTTTTTATCACAGTCAACTACAATCTCACAGCTCTGCTGTGAGTGATTACCTCACTCAAAACAAGTTTTGAAGACCCCTGAGTTCTGAACCGGATCATGCAGGGAAGACAATAAACTTCTGACTGAATTTTTTGATGCGTAGCAAAAGCACCTCTCCCCCTCACACATAACAGTGAGAGAGATCAGTAAACTGTCATAAATTAAATAAAACGACTGCCAAGTGGAAAAAAATAGTGCCCAAAACATTTTTTCACCCAGTACCTCAGAAAATTAAACGATTTTACATGCCAGCAAAAAACGTTTAACATTAATAAATTGAGTGTTATTAAAAAGCCTGTTGCTAGTCCCTGCAAATTAGGCTAAAGTCTTATGCATACAGTATAATTCCAGTGAACTGCCATTCCCCAGAATACTGAAGTGTAAAATATACATACATGACAGCCTGATACCAGTTGCTGCTACTGCATTTAAGGCTGAGTTTACATTATATCGGTATGGCAGAATTTTCTCATCAATTCCATTGTCAGAAAATAATAAGCTGCTACATACCTCTTTGCAGATTAATCTGCCCGCTGTCCCCTGATCTGAAGTTTACCTCTCCTCAGATGGCCGAGAAACAGCAATATGATCTTAACTACTCCGGCTAAAATCATAGAAAAACTCAGGTAGATTCTTCTTCAAATTCTACCAGAGAAGGAATAACACACTCCGGTGCTATTATAAAATAACAAACTTTTGATTGAAGGTATGAAACTAAGTATAATCACCACAGTCCTCTCACACATCCTATCTATTCGTTGGGTGCAAGAGAATGACTGGTAATGGCAGTTAGGGGAGGAGCTATATAGCAGCTCTGCTGGGTGAATCCTCTTGCACTTCCTGTTGGGGAGGAGTTAATATCCCATAAGTAATGGATGATCCGTGGACTGGATACACTTAACAAGAGAAATAGCTACAATGTAATTATTAATTACATTGTAGCTATCTTAGGGTTTATTTTATAGGTAAGTATTTAGATTTAAATAGGAATATTTTAATTAATAATATTAATATTAATTAGATTTATTTTAATAAGAATTTAATTAGGGATGTTAGCGTTAGATAGGGTTATTATACTTAATATATATAATATAATAACGATATTAACTATATTAACCCTAATATAATTAGGGTTAATATAGTTAATATAGCTGGCGGCGGTGTAGGGGGATTAGATTAGGGGTTAATACATTTAATATAGCTGGCGGCGGTGTAGGGGGATTAAATTAGGGGTTAATACATTTAATATAGCTGGCGGCGGTGTAGGGGGATTAAATTAGGGGTTAATACATTTAATATAGCTGGCAGCGGTGTAGGGGGATTAAATTAGGGGTTAATGCATTTAATATAGCTGGCGGCGGTGTAAGGTGCTCACATTAGGGGGTAGTTTAATATAGCTGGCGGCGGGGTAGGAGCTCACATTAGGGGGTAGGTAATATAGATGGCGGCGGTGTAAGGAGATCACATTAGGGGGTAGGTAATATAGATGGCGGCGGTGTAAGGGGCTCACATTAGGGGGTAGGTAATGTAGGTGGCGGCGGGGTCCGGGAGCGGCGGTTTAGGGGTTAATAACTTTATTAGGTGGCGGCGGGGTCCAGGAGCGGCGGTTTAGGGGTTAATACATTTTTTATTGTTAGGATAGTGAGGGGGGATAGCGGATAGAGGGTTAGACGTGTCGGGCTATATTTAGGAGACGTGTTAGACAGTACGGGTGATTTTATAACTTAACGTAAGTCACTGGCGACTCCAGAAATTTGTACTTACACAGATTTCTGAACATCGCTGGTTTATCAGACTTACGGCACTTTAGCATCTGACGGCGCTGTATATGGGATAGCTCGAGTTGCGAGCTGAAACTACGGGCGGCGGGGGTTCCCTCGCTTGTGCCGCAAACTACGATCTATATCGAATCACGCCCTTTATTCCTTTTTTACACTATATCTGTTTCTTTTTATGTTTACTTTGATTTAACACATTTGTTTTTACCAAAGGAGCACTGTTTATGATCTCTTTAATATTATGTGTCTGTGTAGAGACACAGAGAGACATATTTATATACAAGATCATCTCCAGTTCCCTTCTCTACATCTCCTTCTGCTGCTTGACTATGGGCTAGATTTATCAAAGCTGAGGCATACAGGGGCACGTATACCCACAGGTAATCAACATTGCACTTGAGCGCAATTTTGCGCTTGCGTGCAATCCCGCCCCCTGCTCGCGCACAGCCAATCATGCGCAGACATGAGCTGTCAATCTCCTCGGTCGGACTCGACCACGGAAATTGAATTTCGCCACCTTAGAGGTGGCAAAGAGGTTAACGAAGCGGCAGTCTAGTGACCGCTGCTTGATAAATTACAGCGAGCAAGTTCTTGTGAGAACTTGCAGCCGTAGTAGGGCTTTGGTAAATCGAGCCCTAAGTATAATGCTAACATAAAAAAAACAAAGCATTGGTACTTTTCTCTTTGGCTTGCACACTAATAATATTCAGTTTGGAATAGCAGTGAGCCACATAAAATGCATATCTAAATACATTGCAAGCCCTTAGGTTTTTGGTTAAAAAAAAGCAAGTCTTAAAGGAAGGAAATGCTATCATGTCTAGGCTTCTGAGATGCTCTTTGCTTTTATCCTGAAAGTAAATATATACAACTTCATGTACAGCTCATCTGTGTATTTTCCTTGGTAACATATCTAGTAAGAGAATAATGACCCTGCAGTTCTATGCAGCTCACTTTTTTGTTTACTTTGTAAAAATGAAATAACTTTTTTCCTTCCAGCATTTTATAGGTTTTATTTAGTAGCATCTGCAACAGAGACACACTTCAGTCATGAATCTATATTTCTAAAAAGATATAACTCAAGACATGTCCTTGAAAGATGTGAAAAAGACAATGGACACCGAGCTACTTCTGAATTCCATTTGCATCCTTTGTCTCTGGTAGACATGTAGTACCCATTATTTATCCTGACCAACCTGGCATTATTCACTGCTGGCTCAGCTATCCACACTAATTCCCTGTAGCTTCTTATATTGCCTTTTGTGTTAGAACTGCACTGCATTTTCTATCTGCAATAAAAGTAGCATATGTTTTTCAAAGAAGATACATAGACAAATATATTATTTTAATGATATTGGCACATTGAAATTGAAGCTCTGGTTGAGGTACTGGTTTACAGATATGATTTAGGTTAAAGGAGAGAAATATATGTTGGTCCTTATATATATATATATATATAAATGTTAAAAAATAATAAATAGATAGGGCTAGATTACAAGTGGAGCGCAATTATTACGCTCCGAAAATTAACCAGAGATAAGAGTTAGAATTGTAGTTTTGGGGCTTTAACATATATATATATATATATTTAAGATCTGCTGCACATCGCTGTGCTACATACCTCCGCTGCGTGAGGTTCTGATGAAATGATGAGCTTGCGTTGGCATTGCAATTAACTTGTAATACCAGCGCATTTAGATGATAGATAGATTTATATATTTTGTGTAAAAATGTATTTCTCTCCTTTAATCTAAAAGCATGTCATAAAAATGATATATTATTAAAATTTTATTTATTTGTAATTTTATATTTTTTTTTTTTTATTTTTTTTCTTTAAATCTTTTTATTGAGGTTAAAAAATAAGGCATACAGACATACAATGACATTTCGGAAAGAAAAATATACATAGAGATAGCAAAATTAAAGGGACACTAAACCATGAAAAAAACTTTTCTGCAATCGCAAAATTAGTATATTTTACATTTCTTTCTAATTGGCATTGCGTTTCAAAGTATTACCTTTTTTTACAAAATCCAATATCGAAAATTGATCTATTTCCGAACCCACCGCTGGCTAAACTTCTCCATCCTCCAATCCTGACCGATAACCCAGGTTATGAAAATGGCGGAGTATTGCCGCTATGCTCATGCGCGATATTCTGTACTCGTCATTCCAATAGCATTGTATGGGTAAGTGTGCTATTAAACATTGTATATATGCGCATGCGCGAGTCAACCGATCGCAATGGCGCGATATTCTGTACTCGTCATTCCAATAGCATTGTATGGGTAAGTGTGCTATTAAACATTGTATATATGCGCATGCGCGAGTCAACCGATCGCAATGCGCATGCGCCTGGTGACGGCATTGTCACTTAATGAGATGCACGAAATTGCAATAGGATTGGTGATTGAGTTTAGTTGTGCATGGCCCATATTAGTGGGTTGGATGTAATGATGTCATCTTCGAAATATAAATTATAATTTTATTGTGTTTAGAAAGATCGTTGTACGGTAAAAGTAGGTGAGTTATGAAATATAAACGTTTGTGATTTGAAATCGATGGTCATGTTGTTCTTAAGATAGTAAAGTTTTGGAATCCTTTAAATACATAGCGCCTATTCATAGGGAAACCTTCCATAACAATACTAATAGGCCGCTCTTGGGCCTTAAATAAGGAAACATATCTAGTAGTAAGGGAAGGCATAATGGAATGGAGAGACCACTCATGGATCTCCCTATGCTAACCTCATATTTTATTTTTTATGCAATCTTTCTGTGGTTCAGACATATAATATAGGTTATAACTATATAAGAAGGGACAAACTTTAAAAAATTAAACATTAACTATCAACTATGGAATGCGTTTCCACAATAGAGTGTATTTAAATGGTGAAGTTCCAGCTCACTCCCATAAGAGATATCATTTATCCTAGTCAAAGCATGTTTCATACAGTGCCACAATTTGCAAGTATCTCACTCAGCTTGTGAGTAATGAGGAGCGGGTTAATATTTGTAATAAAAGCCATGGCAGAGAAAATAGAGTAGTTTAAGCTGTTTCTGTAAGCGAAACCTATGTGAATGTTTGTACAATTATTAGTCACAATAATTCGGTTAATTACCCCTAAGGCAGCACACACATATTAAGCTACCCTGTGTTCATCTTATTAAAAGGCTTAAGAGATCTTAACCTGCAAACAGGATATAACATTATTATCGGGATATCTGAAACAACGTATAGTAATATACTACTGGGCTACAAAAGATTTAGTACGCATATAGTTGTTACTGTCATATACAGATTTGTTAAAATATATTATATTTTCCCCTAGTATCTATGAAGACTGTGGGATGCAACAGATAATAAATTGGTTTAGAAGTATTACTCCCTGTGATAGTCGTAGATAGCACCCTGCACAGACTTTCAGTGGCAATACAGAAATATTAGTAAAACCTCATCTGAGAGGGCCATGGCTTGGCTTGCTTAATTCTAGGGAATATAAACATAGAGGAAAAAAAAAGCAGAAATATTAGGTTAATTACCGCAAAAACAAATTATATAGCTGAGGTCAAATACCATAAACATATGTGTCTTTGCATCTGCCCATGTCACACAAAAGCAGATTATACTGTTCAGGCTCAGTGGGCGTCATAAGCCAGTAGGGTATGTGATGCCATTAGGCATACTGTATAGGTCTAAGACATGAGTGTGGGGATCAGCCGAAAATGTGGCACTAAAGTGGGGTAAACACTGTCCATTATGCAGGATCATCATTCAACTTATAACAGTTCTTTACTGTGAGAATTGGGCTTAGAAATGTAAGTCTCCCAGACATCGGGCATAGTTGCCGTCATCAGTTCCAAGCCCTGTCAATGAGAAATGTCCTGGACGTGTAATCAAGATTGGTGGCACTGTAGTAATAATAGGTAGCCATGACCAACTTGTGGCCAGAATAAGACCCCATATCGCTAGAGCCTTATCCTATACCTGTGTCCTCAGGCGTGTCCTCAGTCTCTGGACGGCAAGGCTGCAGTACTGAAATTGTAATGGTGACTATGTCCCATCTAGAGTACCCCTCGTGCACTACGCCTATGGCTGCCTTCCAGGCAGACACATGTTCGAATAATACCGGCTTCCTGCAGGGTAGTTGCGTAAGGAGCTGTCCTCCCGGATCTCCAAAACTAGCGCTCTCGGCAAAGGATGATTCAACAGTGGGGGGTCCTCCACCAGCTCTGAACCTGCAGCTTTGCAAAGTGACCGGCACCGCAACTCCGGTCATAGGGGTACCCCCGAGCAGTGCGGCCGCACCGACCCGTGCGAATGGTGAGTGGCAGGTCAGCACAGGCAGCCGACATCGTCCGGGTAAGTGAGCCTCCGGTATGGTCAGGCAGTCTGTGGATTTAACGTAGGTAGGTGAGTTCAGGGCGTCTATAAGTATGCTGCGTGGTGTCATAGGAGACATGGAGGGTAGACTGGCGCCATCTTGTGAGACATGTGGAGCCGTTAGCCTTGCAGACCAATGTACTAGCAGCGTATGTATCTCGGATAAACCATCCTCCAGCAAGCCGCAAAGTTTATCTTCAAAGGCTTCAGTATGCATAGTTAGGTGGCAGGGGCTATGAATCAGCTTACTCAAAGGTCTCTTCTTGTAGAGAAGGGAAACGTGTTATTTATGGTTCACAGGTTTAGATTGCTAAGATGCGGGGCCAGCGTTAAATATCTGGCTTAATAACCCAGAATCAAGAACTCCTGGGGGGGGTTAATAATGCGGGCAGCCCCAACAGCATAGAGGATCAGGCATTCGGCATGGGCCTCGTGGCTGCCTCCGTGTAGTTGAGCTGAAGAGCATAGGCAGGTCTGGTTTGATGTGAGGGACCCCTAGACTTCTCCAGAGTTTCCCTAGTCTGGACACCTTGAAACAATAGGGTATACTGTGTTAAATTTAGTAAAAAAACCTTTTGTAATCAAATATAGTCCAAGAGCTCTCCACAGACACGTCTTGTCTCAGCAGCTACAGGCTCCGCCCCCCCGTAATTTTATATTTTTATATTTTTAAGTTATCACTTTAAGACAAAACTAAAAATAGGTAATTTTCACCAATTTTATAGATCAGAATGTGGGTTCTCAAAAAATAAGGTATTCTAATGCAGAAATCACATGCTCTAAATTTTACATTATCAGTCCTAGCTAATAATAGGTAAAAACTCAGAGACGTTGAAGGCACTACAGCGCCCAAGCAGAAAACAGTTATATATAGGTGGCGACATGTGACTGATCCCCTTCTGATTGGCTCAGCAGTCATACCCCAAATTAATAATGAGTTAATAATAATAATAATATCCTAAAATGTAGATTATAATATATTAAACTAAATGTATAATTACTATTTTTGAGGAAAATAAAAATAAAAAGTAGGTAAATAGGCAGGTGTTTCCCAGTGCAATGCACTATCAGCCATTTTAAAGAGGGCGGGATGCCGGGGATAGAGTAAAGATTCAATTTGCCAAAGACATCAAAAAAGAGGTGTTATTAGAATTGAACAGACATAAATATCAATTGAAGCATCCGCGTCACACCCTGATGAAGCTGAATGTTGGCAAAATATGTTAGGGGAAGGTGGGGAGGTGACTGGGGACCTGCCTGATAAGCGTCAGATTGAATTTGGTATAAGTAGTTAACCAAAAAGAGGATTGGTAGATCTGGTTAATATTCATACTTTGTTCTCTAGTGACCATATAAAATAAGAGTATGCACCCTGAGTGGCACTGAAAATGAACAGGCATGAAAGTTATTCTAGCTTTTGTTCTGTCTCAGCTGAGTGTGTCTCTCTATTTTCTTATTTATACATATGGAATATATTAACAGAATGTATATAATGTATACTATACGGTGCCACTTCTATGAGATTAAAGTGCACGCCAGATTATATAATTACATTCTATTTAGGAGCAATAGATATTGCTAAAGTAAGGAAATTCTCCACTAGTTTTTGTAACAATGTATAGTTTTGCTTATTTTTAAATAACATTGTGCTGGTTTTAGACTCCTAAACAAGCACCAAAGTTTTAGATGTATTCTGATGCACACACAAGTTATAAGGGCTCAAAGATATGAAATATCAGGTGTTAGAAAAAAAAAAGTCACCAAAGGGCTTTATAATTGAGATAAATAAATATACATATGTATATATCTATATCCATATGTATTAAAGTATTTATATGTGTATATATGTATTTACAGACATATATACACATAAATATATATGCATACATATATAGACACACATATATATAAGTACATTAGAACATTTTGTCGTTAAGTAGATTAAAACACGTAAAAACATATTTATGCAATATTCATATTTATTTAAATTTTTAATTGTGTATTTATTGTAAATATTTCACATTCCAATGTACATAGCAGAATATGTTTTAAGTATTTCTAAATAGATATACCTATATATATATATATATATATATACACACCTATATATATATATATATATATATATATATATATATATATATATATAGATATATATAGAGAGAGAGAGAGAGAGAGAGAGGTATAAAACAGAATTTATGCTTACCTGATAAATTACTTTCTCCAACGGTGTGTCCGGTCCACGGCGTCATCCTTACTTGTGGGATATTCTCTTCCCCAACAGGAAATGGCAAAGAGTCCCAGCAAAGCTGGTCACATGATCCCTCCTAGGCTCCGCCCACCCCAGTCATTCGACCGACGGACAGGAGGAAATATATATAGGAGAAACCATATGATACCGTGGTGACTGTAGTTAGAGAAAATAATTCATCAGACCTGATTAAAAAACCAGGGCGGGCCGTGGACCGGACACACCGTTGGAGAAAGTAATTTATCAGGTAAGCATAAATTCTGTTTTCTCCAAC
Organism: Bombina bombina; assembly: GCF_027579735.1. NCBI lineage: Eukaryota > Metazoa > Chordata > Amphibia > Anura > Bombinatoridae > Bombina > Bombina bombina. Next base: position 449,291,044 of record NC_069499.1, read on the forward strand.
ATTGGTGTGTCCGGTCCACGGCGTCATCCTTACTTGTGGGAACCAATACCAAAGCTTTAGGACACGGATGAAGGGAGGGAGCAAATCAGGTCACCTAAACGGAAGGCACCACAGCTTGCAAAACCTTTCTCCCAAAAATAGCCTCCGAAGAAGCAAAAGTATCAAATTTGTAAAATTTGGCAAAAGAGTGCAGTGAAGACCAAGTCGCTGCCTTACATATCTGGTCAACAGAAGCCTCGTTCTTGAAGGCCCATGTGGAAGCCACAGCCCTAGTGGAGTGAGCTGTGATTCTTTCAGGAGGCTGCCGTCCGGCAGTCTCATAAGCCAAACGGATAATGCTTTTAAGCCAAAAGGAAAGAGAGGTAGAAGTCGCTTTTTGACCTCTCCTTTTACCAGAATAAACAACAAACAAGGAAGATGTTTGTCTGAAATCTTTAGTAGCCTCTAAATAGAACTTTAGAGCACGGACAACGTCCAAATTGTGTAACAAACGTTCCTTCTTTGAAACTGGATTTGGACACAAAGAAGGTACAACTATCTCCTGGTTAATATTTTTGTTAGAAACAACTTTAGGAAGAAAACCAGGCTTAGTACGCAAAACCACCTTATCTGCATGGAACACCAGATAAGGAGGAGAACACTGCAGAGCAGATAACTCTGAAACTCTTCTAGCAGAAGAAATTGCAACCAAAAACAAAACTTTCCAAGATAGTAACTTAATATCTATGGAATGTAAGGGTTCAAACGGAACCCCTTGAAGAACTGAAAGAACTAAATTTAGACTCCAGGGAGGAGTCAAAAGTCTGTAAACAGGCTTGATCCTAAGCAGAGCCTGAACAAATGCTTGAACATCTGGCACAGCTGCCAGTCTTTTGTGTAGTAAGACAGATAAAGCAGAGATCTGTCCCTTTAGAGAACTTGCAGATAATCCTTTCTCCAAACCTTCTTGAAGAAAGGAGAGAATCTTAGGAATTTTTATCTTATTCCATGGGAATCCTTTGGATTCACACCAACAGATATATTTTTTCCATATTTTATGGTAAATTTTTCTAGTTACAGGTTTTCTGGCCTGAACCAGAGTATCTATCACCGAATCTGAAAACCCACGCTTTGATAGAATCAAGCGTTCAATCTCCAAGCCGTCAGTTGGAGGGATACCAGATTTGGGTGTTCGAATGGACCTTGAACAAGAAGGTCCTGTCTCAAAGGTAGCTTCCATGGTGGAGCCGATGACATATTCACCAGGTCTGCATACCAAGTCCTGCGTGGCCACGCAGGAGCTATCAAGATCACCGAGGCCCTCTCCTGATTGATCCTGGCTACCAGCCTGGGAATGAGAGGAAACGGTGGGAATACGTAAGCTAGGTTGAAAGTCCAAGGAGCTACTAGTGCATCTACTAGAGTCGCCTTGGGATCCCTGGATCTGGACCCGTAGCAAGGAACCTTGAAGTTCTGACGAGACGCCATCAGATCCATGTCTGGAATGCCCCATAATTGAGTTATTTGTGCAAAGATTTCCGGATGGAGTTCCCACTCCCCCGGATGAAATGTCTGACGACTCAGAAAATCCGCTTCCCAATTTTCCACTCCTGGGATGTGGATCGCAGACAAGTGGCAGGAGTGATCCTCCGCCCATTGAATTATTTTGGTCACTTCTTTCATCGCCAGGGAACTCTTTGTTCCCCCTTGATGATTGATATACGCAACAGTCGTCATGTTGTCTGATTGGAACCTTATGAATTTGGCCTTTGCTACTTGGGGCCAAGCTCTGAGAGCATTGAATATCGCTCTCAGTTCCAGAATGTTTATCGGGAGAAGAGACTCTTCCCGAGACCATAGACCCTGAGTTTTCAGGGATTCCCAGACCGCACCCCAGCCCACTAGACTGGCGTCGGTCGTGACAATGACCCACTCTGGCCTGCGGAAGCTCATTCCCTGGGACAGATGGTCCAGGGTCAGCCACCAACGGAGTGAATCTCTGGTCTTTTGATCTACTTGAATCATTGGAGACAAGTCTGTATAATCCCCATTCCACTGTTTGAGCATGCACAGTTGTAATGGTCTTAGATGAATTCGTGCAAAAGGAACTATGTCCATTGTTGCAACCATCAATCCTATTACTTCCATGCACTGCGCTATGGAAGGACGAGGAACAGAATGAAGCACTTGACAAGAGCTTAGAAGTTTTGATTTTCTGACCTCTGTCAGAAAAATCCTCATTTCTAAGGAATCTATTATTGTTCCCAAGAAGGGAACTCTTGTTGACGGGGACAGAGAACTCTTTTCTTTGTTCACCTTCCATCCGTGAGATGTGAGAAAGGCTAAAACGATGTCCGTATGAGCCTTTGCCTTTGACAGGGACGACGCTTGTATTAGAATATCGTCCAAGTAAGGTACTACTGCAATGCCCCTTGGTCTTAAAACCGCTAGAAGGGACCCTAGCACCTTTGTGAAAATCCTTGGAGCAGTGGCTAATCCGAATGGAAGAGCCACAAACTGGTAATGTTTGTCCAGAAAAGCGAACCTTAGGAACTGATGATGTTCCTTGTGGATAGGGATATGTAGGTACGCATCCTTTAGATCCACGGTAGTCATAAATTGACTTTCCTGGATGGTGGGTAGAATCGTTCGAATAGTTTCCATTTTGAACGATGGTACCCTGAGAAATTTGTTTAGGATCTTCAAATCCAAAATTGGCCTGAACATTCCCTCTTTTTTGGGAACTACGAACAGATTGGAATAAAATCCCATTCCTTGTTCCTTTATTGGAACTGGGTGAATCACTCCCATCTTTAACAGGTCTTCTACACAATGTAAGAATGCCTGTCTCTTTATTTGGTTTGAGGATAAGTGAGACTTGTGGAACCTTCCCCTTGGGGGTAGTTCCAGAATTCCAGGAGATAACCTTGAGAAACTATTTCTAGCGCCCAAGGATCCTGAACATCTCTTGCCCAAGCCTGAGCAAAGAGAGAGAGTCTGCCCCCCACCAGATCCGGTCCCGGATCGGGGGCTACTCCTTCATGCTGTCTTGTTAGCAGTGGCAGGCTTCTTGGCCTGCTTACCCTTGTTCCAGCCTTGCATTGGTTTCCAGGCTGGTTTGGGTTGTGAGGCATTACCCTCTTGCTTAGAGGATGCAGAATTAGAGGCTGGTCCATTTCTGCAAAAGGGACGAAAATTAGGCTTATTTTTAGCCTTAAAAGACCTATCCTGTGGAAGGGCGTGGCCCTTTCCCCCAGTGATGTCTGAAATAATCTCTTTCAAATCAGGTCCAAATAAAGTTTTACCTTTGAAAGGAATGTTAAGTAATTTTGTCTTGGATGACACATCCGCTGACCAAGACTTTAGCCAAAGCGCTCTGCGCGCTACAATAGCAAACCCTGAATTTTTCGCCGCTAATTTTGCTAATTGCAAAGCGGCATCTAAAATAAAAGAGTTAGCCAATTTAAGTGCGTGAACTCTGTCCATAACCTCCTCATATGGAGTTTCTCTACTGAGCGACTTTTCTAGTTCCTCGAACCAGAACCACGCTGCTGTAGTGACAGGAACAATGCATGAAATTGGTTGTAGAAGGTAGCCTTGCTGTACAAAAATCTTTTTAAGCAAACCTTCCAATTTTTTATCCATAGGATCTTTGAAAGCACAACTATCTTCGATAGGAATAGTAGTGCGTTTGTTTAGAGTAGAAACTGCCCCCTCGACCTTGGGGACTGTCTGCCATAAGTCCTTTCTGGGGTCGACCATAGGAAATAATTTCTTAAATATAGGGGGAGGAACAAAAGGTATGCCGGGCTTTTCCCACTCTTTATTTACTATGTCCGCCACCCGCTTGGGTATAGGAAAAGCGTCGGGGGGCACCGGAACCTCTAGGAACCTGTCCATCTTGCATAATTTCTCTGGAATGACCAAATTGTCACAATCATCCAGAGTAGATAACATCTCCTTAAGCAGTGCGCGGAGATGTTCTAATTTAAATTTAAATGTCACAACATCAGGTTCAGCTTGATGAGAAATTTTTCCTGAATCTGAAATTTCTCCCTCAGACAAAACCTCCCTCATGGCCCCTTTAGATTGGTGTGAGGGTATGACAGAACAATTATCATCAGCGTCCTCTTGCTCTTCAGTGTTTAAAACAGAGCAATCGCGCTTTCTCTGATAAGTAGGCATTTTGGATAAAAGATTTGCTATGGAGTTATCCATTACAGCCGTTAATTGTTGCATGGTAATAAGTATTGGCGCACTAGATGTACTAGGGGCCTCCTGCATGGGCAAAACTGGTGTAGACACAGTAGGAGATGATGTAGTATCATGTTTACTCCCCTCATTTGAGGAATCATCTTGGGCAATATCATTATTTGTGGCAGTACTGTCCTTACTTTGTTTGGACGCTATGGCACAATTATCACATAAATTTAAATGGGGAGACACATTTGCTTTCATACATATAGAACATAGCTTATCTGAAGGTACAGACATGTTAAACAGGCTTAAACTTGTCAATAATGCACAAAAAACGTTTTAAAATAAAACCGTTACTGTCACTTTAAATTTCAAACAGAAAACACTTTATTACTGAATATGTGAAAAAGTATGAAGGAATTGTTCAAAAATCACCAAATTTTCACCACAGTGTCTTAAAGCCTTAAAAGTATTGCACACCAAATTTCAGAGCTTTAACCCTTAAAATAACGGAACCGGAGCCGTTTTTCAAATTAACCCCTATACAGTCCCAGATACAGTCTTTGCTAAGACCCAACCAAGCCCTGAGGGGAATACGATACCAAATGATGCCTTCTAAAAGCTTTTTCAGAGATTCTTAGATCCTCACACATGCATCTGCATGCCCTGCTCTCAAAAAACAACTGTGCATTAATGGCGTGAAAATGAGGCTCAGTCTATGACTAGAAAGGCCCCCTGATTGAAAAAGGTGTCCAATACAGTGCCTGCCGTTTTATAAACGTTCCCCAAGATTATAAATGTCAATTGTTAGCCTAAATTTGAATAATATGCACAAATAAAGCAAACGATTTAGCCCATAAAAATGTCTACCAGTTTTTTAGCCCATAATAAGCCCTTTATTCTGTTTGTTTTTGACTAAGAAAATGGCTTACCGGTCCCCATGAGGGGAAATGACAGCCTTCCAGCATTACACAGTCTTGTTAGAAATATGGCTAGTCATACCTTAAGCAGAAGAGTCTGCTAACTGTTTCCCCCAACTGAAGTTACTTCATCTCAACAGTCCTATGTGGAAACAGCAATCGATTTTAGTTACTGTCTGCTAAAATCATCTTCCTCTTACAAACAGAAATCTTCATCCTTTTCTGTTTCAGAGTAAATAGTACATACCAGCACTATTTTAAAATAACAAACACTTGATAGAAGAATAAAAACTACATTTAAACACCAAAAAACTCTTAACCATCTCCTTGGAGATGTTGCCTGTACAACGGCAAAGAGAATGACTGGGGTGGGCGGAGCCTAGGAGGGATCATGTGACCAGCTTTGCTGGGACTCTTTGCCATTTCCTGTTGGGGAAGAGAATATCCCACAAGTAAGGATGACGCCGTGGACCGGACACACCAATGTTGGAGAAATATATATTTGTTTAAAAAAACATCAGACATATGTAGAAATGTGTATTTATAAATAAATAGAACATATTCAGTTACGTAAAGAACATTAGAATATTTAATATTTATATTTTCATGTTTGTTTAGCGCTGAGAATATGTGATGTTGTTTGCGCGAGAGTGGGGTGTTTTTTTCACTTATTTTTCTTCATTGACTTCTATAGGGGAATACGTGAATGCGAAAAATACTGCTCCACTTGTAATCTTGTCCTAAATAAATACTTGATATAATGATGAATTCAAAGCAAAGACTGGTCTGAGAATAATTTGTAGATGTATTTATTAGTTATATAAACTTAAAGGAAATAAGAGTAAAGTTTAAATATCTATACGGTAAGATAAACCTTGGTGCCCATTATCCAATTTCATTAGCTGAGTACAATGAGGGACAGATACAAAACAGCCACTAAACTGTGCAGACAATGACTGTGTGAAATATATTATTGTTAAAGGGACTTTTAACCCTGTTGTATAGTTACTTTATAAACTCAAGTTCCAGTAGATTGTGATACCTTTTAATGGATAAACAAAATCAAGGTTTTATATTCCATAAGCTTTCAAGACCCCACAGCCTCTTCCTCAGGCGTAGATAATAGCTGTTTGTAGAGGAGGTATATTTATAACTGTGACTAACAGGCCTCCATAGGGAATATCATATTAAAAGAACATGTTTTTAAAGGGACGGTAAACACCTTGTAATTACAAGATATTTATCTTGCCTTGCTATAGAACAACATACCGGCCAAATATTATCTAAACATTTTACAACAAACTAACATTTTGTTGGCTTCATTTGTTTTGCATTAGTTAAACTTAACTTCCTTTGCCTTCTATGGAGGAGCAAACCTGGGCTTGAGTCTGCAGACAACAAGGCTAGCCACAGTTATAGGGGCCGATTTATCAAGCCCCGTATTGGCCCCAATGCAGCTGTTTTCACGCGAGCCTTCAGGCTCGCCGGAAACAGGAGTTAAGAAGTAGCGGTCTTAAGGCGGAGGACAGAAATCGGGTTGATTGATACCCTCTGCTAGTGGCCGATTGGTCGCGTATATGCAGGGGGCGGCATTGCACAAGCATTTCACTAGAAATGCTTGTGCAATGATAAATGCTGACAGTGTATTCTGTCTGCATTTATTGACGTGCGGCGGACATGATCCGCTACAGAGGATCATGTCCGTGCGCACATTAATAAATCGGCCCCATGTTATTATATAGTGCATATACTACTATTTTCTGTTTACTATCTGATTTTTTTCCTTTTGTAGGAGCAGTATTGTATATGTGCAAGGGTTTTTGTACCAGCGCAACATTGAACTATTTACTTTATTATATAGTGCATTGTTTTGCAGTTGTTATCAGCTAAAGCCTTGAGAAGTTTGCATTGTGCTTTTCCAAGTCTGAGAATTAGAAAAAAACAAAACACTATTTTCAGAGCTAAATTACTAGAGTTGCGTTTATTGCATTACACATGAAACCCAAAACATTTCCTTCATGATTCCGATAGAGCAAACAATTTTGAAATAACTTTCCAATTTACTTATATTATCTAATATGATTTGTTCTCTTGGTATCCTTTGCTGAAAAGCATACCTAGGTAGGCTCAGGAGCTGGGAGCTAACTACTGATTGGTGGCTGCACATATGTGCCTCTTGTCATTGGATTGCCAGTTTGTTTAGCTAGCTCCCAGTAGTGCATTGCTGCTCCTTAATTAAAGGATACCAAGAGAATGAAGCAAAATTAATGACAGAAGTAAATTAAAAAGTTGTTTAAATATGTATAATATATCTGAATCATGAAAGAAAAATTTGGGGTTTTATATCACTTTAAGGAAAGAGAAAAATGTTACCCGCTACAAAAACCACTGTTTCTCTTACGTTAAAATATTTTTAATTTCAGATTTTGTCTGCTTATAAATAAAGTTGTTGTGTGCGTACAGTTAGTTTGTTATGACTAATTCTGAATGTTGTTGTTTGTAATAATCATGCAGAATTTAATTGTTTTGGCAGACTAATTAAAACGCAAGTGTCTATCCATTACATTTATCTACTTTTAAACAAGGCAAATGTTTACATACCAAGTGAACAACATGCCGATATCTTAATTTCCCAGGGAGAGACAAAAATGTGACAAGAAAAGCAATTCTGTGAACATTATCTTTCTGATCACATTGCTGCCTTACTTACTGTTTTTTTTTAATGTTATTATTTTTTGCCCTGCTGTAACTATCAATAAACGTGATGGGAAAAGGCAAAGTAATTTAACTTCCTGGATAATTTTTAGAAAATTATTTTACATATTTTAAATATCAGCAAATAAGCACAGCATTGAAAAAGGAAATCTGTACAAAGGGTAAAAAACGACAGTGTAGTTCGCTGCACTGTTTGCAGCAGTGATTTCTCAATTGCCCATGGTGGGTTAAATGACTGAAAAAGACATGTTGAGGTGAGTTAAATAGGTGCCATTCGTCCATTAGCATAGCTAACCTTATTTTAACTAGCTGCTATAAGGAGCTACTGTACAATGAAAATTTGCAAAATAAGTATAAAGGCTATTTGCATTAGCGTGTGTAAATAGTCGCAATATGTTGTTAAATAAATAGTTGTGTTCTGTCATAATAAAATGTAATGTCCTTCTTCATACATGTTTGGTGGCTGTGTGTGTGTGTGTGTGTGTGTGTGGGGGGGGGGGGGGGCAAAATGAGTTTTTGCAGGTTGGGATGTCTGTTATGGTATATTCCAATTTTACAGTCATAAGATACTTCTTACCGTCAAAGAGAAACCCGTTGCCAGTGCACTACCCCCAAAATAATATGAAAAAGTGGGGTTTAATACCATGGCTTAGCCAAAGCATGTGAGCTCACCTTCCAGCATCAAGGCAACCCCATAGGTGTGTGCTACTCTAATAAATTATATTATGTGATGCATTTAAAAGCAGTTATACTGTGCACACCTTTGGTTGCATCTGCAACCTTTAAAGGAGAGAGAGGAAGAGGGAGAGAGAACGTGAGGGAGAAAGAAATAAAAAGAGAAAGAGAGAGAGAGAGTGGTAAAAAGAGAGAGAAAGAGGGAAGTACAAAGTAACACAGAATTAAACTTGCTAACATCCCAGGATTTTAATACATACTGATAATATCAACAAAGAGATAAAACCTCAAATAACGTGTTTGTATGAAACTAAACACAGAGATCATATCATTGGTATTGTCCAGTCAATTATGAGAGTTTACCAACAAATCAATTCCCTACTGATGTAAATAAATTATGTCAGCCAGTGCCTCCCTGATCATACAATTATATTACAAACTTTATAACCACAGCTCTGCTCTGAAATTACAAAGTGATTGGCTCAGCATGTTACCTTCATCCTGGGAAACATTTCCTGCCTGAAAAGTCCTCCATCAGCACCATTAAAATAAAATTACCCCCCTCCAAAAAAAATCCTCCTCTAAAGGGCAGAATTCCCCAATGGTCAATCTGCCCCTGCCTAAAGACTTACCTATTACGTTGAGAATTCACTTTGTCAGCTGCTGCCACAGTAGTTTCCCGCCGCCGGTTCTATCATTCCGGGCGTGACAAACATTTACAATGCAGTGCTCACAGAATTTATACTCCCCGTCATGCACCGCCTAACGTAATTGGTTGCGCACTCTTTACTGGGAAGTTTCCCAAGTCTGTTTGTGAACACAGTGCACAATGCTTGTGAACTTATGGCTCGCGTGCCACGGTAAAGGCCTCTGCGTGCCAGCTTTGTCACGTTTGCCATAGGTTCGCCATCGCTGGCTTAGTGGATAGCTCTAAAAATTTCAGCTTGCCTTTGTTCACCTTTCAAAGGTGTATATGAAATGTGAGTAACTCTTCTTCAATCACTTACCTCAATTCCATTTGAACCTGTGATACACTATGAAGCACCCTTCCGTTTTAACAAATTAATACACCTCAGCAGGGAAAATGAATAGCTAGAAACTCCTTAATGGGGAGAAAATGTACAGTACATTATTCCTTTAAGAAGAGCTTAGTATTTAGGAGTCAGTATTTAGCACTGTAGAATCTGTTGGTGCTCTACAAATACCTGATGATAATAATAATAATAAGTCAGACATATAGGGATTCAGATTATCAAAGGTTTCTCTACAAAATAATCACAGGGAACCCTAACATTTTCACACTAAAAACATAACAGGACAGTTGTGAAACTATATACAGTATGTAATTAAGGGGTTCATTCACCACAGTAATCATGGAAATAAGCTAACCCTTACTTGATAATTAAGGGGTTGAATTACAGTTTCACTTCATTACCTATAACACCCATGCAGCAGTGTCTAAACTGTATTTACCAAAACACATGGGTAACCAAAAGGTTAAATCATTGCTGCAAAATCACTCATGGTCCACTTTATTAGGAACAAATGTACACCTGCCTATTATAACAAACACTCTAGTTATAAATAAACTTTCATGATTCAGATAGGGCATGTAATTTTAAACAACTTTCCAATTTACTTTTATCATCAATTTTGCTTTGTTCTCTTGGTATTCTTAGTTGAAAGCTAAACCTTTGGCTCTTATGCAAATGTATTAGCTCTTGGAGGCCGCCTCTTATCTGAATGCATTTCAACATTTTTAACTAGAGGGCGTTAGTTCATGTTTGCCGTATAGATAACATTGTGTTCATGCCCGTGGAGTTACCTAGGAGTCAGCACTGATTGGTTAAAATCAAAAGAACTGAAATAAATGGGCAGTCTGCACAGACTTAGATACAAGGTAATCACAGAGGTAAAAAGTATATTATTATAACCATGTTGGTTATGCAAAACTGGGAAATGGGTAATAAAGGGATTATCTATCTTTTTAACCCCTTGAGTGCTAACGACGGCTCTGAGCCATCGCAGGGTTTCCCACTCTGGTGCTAATGACGGCTCAGAGCCGTCACTAGCACTCTCCCACCTTGAGGGAGATCTGGGGGCTCCCACCCGCTCCTTCTCTGGCGATCGAACCTGTAGAGTGACAGGCATCGCTGGGGCTTCCCGTTTTGCATGTATCTCAGGCATCTAAGCAGTAACAGACCCCCCAAGACCCATCATTGGAAAGGTAATCCCCTTTCCAACAGTGTAAGTCTTGGGGTCTGAAAGAAAGAAAAAAAAAGATTTAAAAAAATTGCTCAAAAAATTAAAAAAAAAAACATTAAAAAAATCTTAGCACCCAGGTGGGAAAGTGCTTAGCACTCAAAGGGTTCAACAATAAAAATTCTGGTGTAGACTGTCCCTTTAATTAGTCAGTATTGTGGCAGCAACTTGTGGCATTAAAAGCACCATTATGGTTAAGAAATGTGATCTTAGCAACCATGTTCACGAAATGCCAAAAGAAGCTACACTGGATAATTTAAATACCTCAAACTGCTGAACTTCTGGGTGGGTGGGGGGGGGGGGGTTACACACACAAGTCTCAACATTCTGTAATATAATGCATATTGTGAAACTGCTGGGCCTGCTGAAAACCCCCCAATATATCATTAGTGTTGTTAACTCACTGAAATTTGACATTCAAAAGGGTTTAAATGTAGGTAGCCAAAAAATGGCTCAGCACTGGGGTGAAAAAGAGCTTAGGGAGGAAAGGGTTAACAAGGACAAGAATGTACCTCGTTGAATCTATAGCACAAAGAATTCAGGCTGTTTTGAGGGCAAAGTGGGTCCTATCCAGGATCAGAAATATTAACCTAATAAAGCGTGTACACTCTCAAAAGTAATTTACCCCTTTGACACCCAGAACACATAAAGCAGTTATATGGTTGTTGATTCGTTTGCAACAACTCTTCATCAGTCTAATTATTATAAAAAATTCAAAAGACAGGTCTCTCAAGTGTCTGTTTAAAGGGACACTGTACCCAAAAAATTTATTTCGTGATTCAGTTAGAGCATGCAATTTTAAGCAACTTTCTAATTTACTCCTATTATCAATTTTTATTCGTTCTCTTGCTATCTTTATATGAAAAAGAAGGCATCTAAGCTTTTTTCTTGGTTCAGGACTCCGGACAGCAGTTTTTGATTGGTGGATGAATTTATCCACCAATCAGCAAGGACAACCTAGGTTGTTCACCAAAAATGGGCCGGCATCTAAACTTACATTCTTGCATTTCAAATAAAGATACCAAGAGAATAAAGAACATTTGATAATAGGAGTAAATTAGAAAGTTGCTTAAAATTGCATGCTCTATCTGAATCACGAAAGAATTTTTGGCTACAGTGTCCCTTTAAACTGTGCACATCTTCCTTGTAAGTCAAGTTCACCTGACATGCTTAGGTTTTGTTGGAATTTGAGATAGTTGAATAAGTGTCACAAATAGTGTAGTTAAAGCATATATATTTTAACTGGATCTTAAAGCAACAGTAAACATTATATAATAGTTTTATGCCATCCAATCCCAGGGCTAGTAATATGTAATATCTTATAAAACGTATTGAAATGTATAGTATTTTAATTTTACAGCAATGTATTATACATAATTAATTAGGGGAAAGGGTTTTAACATAAGGCTTTTTATAACCCTTTATTTTAAAAAGATTTAAATTGGGAGTTGCCTTACATGGAGGCCATATCAATGTCAAATATAAAAAAGGCTTTAGTGTCTCTAGAAATTATGTTAGTGAAAGTCCTTGCAGCCAATCCTCCAAGTGTAAGGGAAGATTACTGTCAAATTATTCCTACAGCCATTAAAGCAGTTTTGACTCATCAGTGCTCTCTCGCCTGCCCACAGGATGGTGCTGTTGAGGTGGGGCCAAGGAGAAAATAAGGCACCCAACACACTGCCAGATCTCTGTTAATAATTACAGTAGCAAAAAAATATATGCTACAGAAAAAAAAAAAATTAAGCTCCCTTTTCAGGAAGATGCAGTCACCCCCTATGTCTGTTAATAATTACACTGTAGAGACCTAGATTTAAAAAATAAAATAAAAAAAATAACAGCATTGCAGTTTAGCACTGGGACCCTGTTAAAGGGATACTAGACCCACATTTTTTTATTTCATGATTCAGATAGAGCATGCAATTTTAAGCAACTTTCTAATTCACTTCTATTGTCTATTTTGCTTCATTCTCTTGATATTTTTTCTTTAAAAGCATATCTAGATAGGCTCAGTATCATGTGATTGACTCGCCCATGTGCATTGCTATTTCTTCAACAAAGGATATCTAAAAAATTAAGCAAATTAGATCATAGAACTAAAATGGAATGCTGTTTAAAATTTTATTCTCTACCTGAATTATGAAAGATAGTGTCCCTTTAAGGCCCTGCCTGACAGAGGCACAGGAAAACCTCTGGAAAGTCTGTAGTGTTGACAGTCTACAATGCTCCCGGCTGTTATATACTCTTCAAGAAAAGGGATAGGGAAACTAAAGGAATATGAGTGGCAGAGAAGAAGACAGAACCAGAGAGGCACGCACACAAGTATACAAGGGATTTTGAGAGGAAACAATGGAAAACAAACAGAAAAAAAAGAAAGAGCTTGACAGATGTGGAAAGATCATTTATTTGTAAATTGACATCTGCACACATTATTCATAGTAAATAATCGATACATAAAAAAGACTAAACAGGACAATTTAACACAGAGGAGCGCTGCTACAAATAGCTTACAATCTAAAGGAATGGGAAAGATTCACGGTCAGTAGTGAATATCCTTTTCCAATTATTAACATAGAGTAATTAACCAGTCACGGTAAGAAAGCAGCAATAACCATTTATTCTCATACAGAGAATAAACTATTCATATCAGCTGCACTTTTTATTATACATAGCTAACTGAAGAACAGATTTTCGCATAAATGATAATGACCAGTTTCACCATTTGCTCTCACGTTAGCCCATCTATGCTACACAGCGAACAGCCATCTTCTGTCACATACTGATCCCCTTCTGATAAAGCACCCTTTGTCGCCACATAGCAGCGGTTTCACACCCCTTCCTGCAACGCACACAAATTATTAATCCCCACATTACGCACAGACTGCAGTGATTAAATATCACTTAAATATTTATACTGAAGGTAATAAATTCTGTGGAAAATCACACTTGCTCCACTGGGTGCATAAAAAATGCATCACAATTTCACGTCTTTTCCCATAAGATACACGCGTACAGGACTTTATAAATTGTATATAATTACATCCAAATTAAACATTACTAGCATTAGATCTCATTCCAACAGATTTTATGAAGAAAAATAACATAAACCCCTGTGACCATAAAACAACTTCACACACACTCCTGCTAATACTGTATATCTTTCTCCTAGGCAGCTTCCTGTGGTTATTTATATCAGGTGACCATTGCAGTCACGTGACTCCTGTGACATCACAGGTCCTTTAGTTGGATGGGAACTAGCTACTCACGATTATTCATGTATTCCTGTGTTCAGGGTAGGTACCCAAGACGAGCATATACTGTCAATTATTTGAAGTCCATAACTCCTGAGACTGCTAATTTAGATGTATTTTTTTATTGGTTTATGTGAAAGCACTAAGGCTGATATGTAGTTTATATTTACTTAAAGGCACAGTCTACAATAGAATTGTTATTGTTTTAAAAGATAGATAATCCCTTTATTACCCATTCCCCATTTTTGCATAACTAACACAGTTATATTAATATACTTTTCACCTCTGTGATTACCTTGTATCTAAGAACCTTCTTCCAGCTCCCTGATCACATGACTGTGACTGTTTATTATCTATTGTCTTAATTGTGATGGGCTAAATCTTAAATACCTTTCTGTGCCTGAACACAATGTTATCTATATGGCCCACGTGTACTTTCTGTCTCTTTGTGTTGAAAAGGAATTTAAAAAGCATGGGATAAGAGGCAGCCCTCAAGGGCTTAGACATTTGCATATGAGTCTGCTTAGGTGTAGTTTCAACTAAGAACACTAAGAGAAAAAAGCAAATTTGATTATAAAAGTAAATTGGAAAGTTGATTAAAATTACATGTTCTATCTGAATAATGAAAGTTTAATTTATACTAGACTGTCCCTTTAACCCCTTAACGACCGAGGACGTGCAGGGTACATCCTAAAAAAAAAAGGCAGTTAACGCCTGAGGACGTACCCTGCACGTCCTCGGTGTGGAAAGCAGCTGGAAGCGATCCTGCTCGCTTCCAGCTGCTTTGCGGTTATTGCAGTGATGCCTCGATATGGAGGCATCCTGCAATAACCTTTTGTAGCCATTCGATGCAGAGAGAGCCACTCTGTGGCCCTCTCTGCACCGGACATCCATGGCTTACTTCGTTGGTGGGCGGGATTGTGGGCGGGGATGGCCGGGGGCGCACGCACACAGGGAGGGAGCGGATGGGAACCGCTACACTACAGAAAAATATGTATTTAAATTGGGTAAAAAAGGGCTATAAAAAGTAAAAAAAAAACATCAGTCAGGTGGTGGGGGTTGGTGTGTGTGTGTGGGGGGGAAGCTACAGATAAAACAACAACAATTTTTTCTTGCAAACTGGGTACTGGCAGACAGCTGCCAGTACCCAAGATGGCCCCAATAAGGCAGAGGGGGAGGGTTAGAGAGCTGTTTTGGGGGGGATCGGGGAGGTTGGTGGCTAAGCGGGGATCCTACACAGCTAGGGTTGCCACCCGTCCCTTAAAATACAGAACACTTATAAGTTACACATGCTGCAGGGTGTGCAGGGAGGAATCTGTAGAGTGCATATAAATAGAGCTGTCCAGAAACACAATACATGTTCCTCCCTGCACACCCTGCAGCATGTGTAACTCATAAGTGTCCAGGAAAACATGGCTGAGGTGGCAACCCTATACACAGCAGCGTATGTAAATATGCTAAAAACTTTTTATTTAAAAATATACCGTATTGTTCCGCATATAGGCCGCACCTGAATATAGGCCGCACCCTTAAAGTTTGGTGCCATTTTAAAGAAATTAAATTTTAAAGAAAATACACACATGTGTAAGTAGAGTCCCAAGGTAGGGCGCCAGCTCCCAGGGGGATCCTTTTCCACTTCCCCAAGAGTATAGAATAAAACAAAGGAAAGATGCTGCACTCCTTAGTATGGTAATTTCAAATGTGAAAAAAAACTTTATTCAGGCATTAAAGCTATAATGGCTAAATAAAAGCTTTTTCACATTTGAAATTACCATACTAAGGAGTTCAGCATCTTTCCTTTGTTTTATTTTAACAGACCAGTATTAAAGCTACAAATTTTTATTTACCGTAATAGTACAGTATTTTTATCAGGTATGATGTGAGGGGGGGAAAAAAACAGTCTCTTACCAATATCAGAGGCAAAACTGACTAACATGGGACATCCTGTGCTCCGCCCACTTCCTCCCTACCCACACTGCAATACCCATAAGGCACATTCCTATAATCACCCTATAATCATCCTTCTTGTACCGGTACTTGTATCAACTACGGACTCTGCATGCCATTCCGTTCAGAACACAGCTCCTACTGTGATGACATCATCATCTACAGCCACATCTGCCGCTCCGTCCCTGCAGACTGCAACGCCTGTGAAAGAAGCATTTAGTAACGTCTTCGGTTCACTCCTAGAAGACTGCTAATGTTACCAATACTTGCGACTAAGCATTATCAGTCTTCTAGGAGTGAACCGAAGACGTTGCTAAATGCTTCTTTCACAGGTGTTGCAGTCTGCAGGGACGGAGCGGCTGTAGATGATGATGACATCAAAGTAGGAGCTGTGTCTGAACGGAAAGGCATGCAGAGTCCGTAGTTGATACAAGTACCAGTACAAGGAGGATGATTATAGGGTGATTATAGAAATGCTTCTTTCATAGGAGCTTGGTCTTCCTCCTGCAAGTTCGGTCCAAGGAGCGTTCGTTTAGTTACTCGCTCAGGGATCACTCTAACACATAGGGCTACCATATTACTGTATACCCATACCACTGTATAAGTTACCGGTACATTCCTTACCCAGTATTTACTATAATAGGCAGTTTTAAGCAAAATAAAAAAAAAACCACAAAAAATACCGAATATAGGCCGCGCCCCGCATATAGGCCGCACTGCAACTTTAAAGGTCAAAATCAAGGGAAAAAAGTGCGGCCTATATGCGGAACAATACGGTATATATATTTTAGTACTGGCAGAATTTCTGCCAGTACTTAAGATGTCGGGGACAATTGTGGGGTGGGGGAGTGAAGGGAGCTGTTTGGGAGGGATCAGGGGGTGGGATGTGTCAGGTGGGAGGCTGATCTCTACACTAAAGCTAAAATTAACTCTGCAAGCTCCCTACAAACTACCTAATTAACCCCTTCACTGCTAGCCATAATACACGTGTGATGCGCAGCAGCATTTAGCGGCCTTCTAATTACCAAAAAGCAACGCCAAAGTCATATATGTCTGCTATTTCTGAACAAAGGGGATCCCAGAGAAGCATTTACAACCATTTGTGCCATAATTGCACAAGCTGTTTGTAAATAATTTCAGTGAGAAACCTAAAGTTTGTGAAAAAGTGAACAATTTTTTTTATTTATCTCATTTGGCGGTGAAATGGGCCTAGATCAATACTTTGGGATGTCTTCTAAAAAAAAATATATACATGTCAATGGATATTCAGGGATTCCTGAAAGATATTAGTGTTCCAATGTAACTAGCGCTAATTTTGAAAAAAAAGTGGTTAGGAAATAGCAAAGTGCTACTTGTATTTATGGCCCTATAGCTTTCAAAAAAGCAAAGAACATGTAAACATTGGGTATTTCTAAACTCAGGACAAAATTTAGAAACTATCAAGCATGGGTGTTTTTTGGTGGTTGTAGATGTGTAACAGATTTTGGGGGTCAAAGTTAGAAAAAGTGTGTTTTTTTTCCATTTTTTTCCTCATATTTTATAATTTTTTTTATAGTAAATTATAAGATATGATGAAAATAATGGTATCTTTTGAAAGTCCATTTAATGGCGAGAAAAACGGTATATAATATGTGTGGGTACAATAAATGAGTAAGAGGAAAATAGCCTTGGTCCCAAACGGACAGAAAATGGAAAAGTGATGTGGTCATTAAGGGGTTAAATATGAATTCTAGGTGTAATTTAGCTTGGGGACATTATATCACAAAAGTAATAGTTAATTTATTGGTTTGTAATTGATTTATTTTTGTGTATGTGTTAAAGAAATTTACCTAAAAAATATTGTATATCCTAGGGAGTGTGTTGCACCTAGATCAGTTCCTCAATGCTGCTATCATTGACAAGCGGATTTAATTTCTGTTACAAACTTACACCTCCATTCAATATGTTCCACCATCACTATCATCCATGAGTGGATGAAGGACATTGCTGTGCATATATTTAAAAACCATAATTAAAATAAAAAGAGATGTAGAAGCATAGTACACAATATGGCCAAAATATGCTGACTACTAATTTTTGAGTTCAGGTGTTTTAGCCACACCCCTTGCTAACAGGTGCATAAAATGCAGCACATTGCCATGAAATCTCCATAGATAAACATTGTTAGTACAATGAGTCATGCTGAAGAGCTCAGTGACTTTAGATGTGGCACTTATATAGGATAAACAAAAAACAAAGAGATAACCTGCGCCAAAATTAAACTGCTACACACACTCCAAATGGTTAATAAAGATCTCTCAAATCCTTAAGAAAAAACAATTGATACAAATTAAAAAGCCAAGGAGCGCTAACGAAAGCTAAAATGTAACTGTATTGGATAGATAAATTACGCTAATATGTCATAAATAATTCAAAAATAATAGGGCAAACGCAGAAGATTAACCACAATTGCCAAAGGAATATTTTAAAATTATCAAATGTATCTCGCGTCTATATCGACTAATGTATCAGAAGGTGCTAGATGAAAAAACACACAAACACAAAATAAATGATGCCACCTTTGCTACAAATCAAAATGGTAAAACTTCTTTATCATCTGATGCATCACTCACTAGTTCTAAACTGCCTCTGGAAGCAACATAACTGTCTACAAAGCAAGTTCCATGAAGTTATGATTTGACCAGTTTTGTTGAGTGGCCTGCTCCTCAACCCCTTTGAACACCTTTGAGATAAATTGGGATGGTGATTGTGAGCCAGTCCTTCTTGTCCAACATCCGTGCCTGATCTCACAAATACTCTTTAAGCTGAAAGGACACAAATTCCCACAGGCACACTCCAAAATCTGATGGAAAGCCTTCCCTGAAAAGTTGAAGCTGTTATAGCTGCAAAGGGAGCCCAACTCCATATTAATTTACATGGTTTTGGAATAAGATGTCAAATAAGATCATATAGGTGTGATGGTCAGGTCTTCACATACTTTAGGCCATATAGTGCAGTTTTCTCAGTTCCAGTCCTCATTACCCCCTTACAGGCCAGATCTGAACTAGCGCACATGTGAAATAATCTGCTTATTAGTAACCATGGCTACTAACCTGCTCTCAGCTGATTATTTCACCTGTGCTTTAGTTCGGATATCATGAAAATTTGACTTGTTAAGGGTCCCATGGACTGGAATTAACCTTTTAACGCCGTTATGCCATTCTATTCCGTCATAATTACACGGGGCTTTAAAGCCATTATGACGGAATAGAACGTCATAACAAACGGCTGTCCTGAAGCCCTCTGTGCTTCTAGGACTTGATCGCGGTCTGGAGGGCGTTCCTAGGGTTGTAGGGACGCCCCCCAGATGCGATCCAATAATTTAAATCTCGCGATCGTATGCTCGATCGCGTAGTTTCAATTTGTCTACATCAGAACAGGTGTTCCGATGTAGGCACTTTCACCCTGTCACTAAAGGGTTAAAAGGATAAAAAAACACCACAAATGTAATTGTTTAAAAATAAATCTCTTTATTTACCCTTCCCCAGTTTTGCATAACCAACACTATTATAGAAATATACTTTTTACCTCTGTGATTACCTTGTATCTAAGATTCTGCAGACTGCTTCCTTTTTTTTTGACAGACTTGCATTTCGGGCAAGTAGGTCTGACTCTTACCTGCAGGTGTCACTGTTCTGTTCTATCTCAGTGTAAATATTTACTACATTCCTCTCTTTTCAATCTCCTCCCCCTTCCTAAACTCCAGTGCAATACAGGGTAACAGCACATTGCAGAAAAGGTAAGTCATGGCTTAACACATGTATTCTAGGAGTCTAGGAGCCAACCAATATACTTAGGAGCCAGATTAACCCCTCAGTGACCAGACCACTTTTCCATTTTCTGACCGTTTGTGACCAGGGCTATTTTTACATTTCTGCAGTGTTTGTGTTTAGCTGTAATTTTCCTCTTACTCATTTACTGTACCCACACATATTATATACAGTTTTTCTCGCAATTAAATGGACTTTCTAAAGATACCATTATTTTCATCATATCTTATAATTTACTATAAAAAAATGATAAAATATGAGGAAAACATGGAAAAAAACACACGTTTCCTAACTTTGACCCCCAAAATCTGTTACACATCTATAACCACCAAAAAACACCCATGCTAAATAGTTTCTGAATTTTGTTCTGAGTTTAGAAATACTCAATGTTTACATGTTCTTTGCTTTTTTTGTAACTTATAGGGCCATAAATACAAGTAGCACTTTGCTATTTCCAAACCATTTTTTCTCTCAAAATTAGCAATAGTTACATTGGAACACTGATATCTGTCAGGAATCCCTGAATAATCCGTAACATGTATATATATTTTTTTTTAATATACAACCCAAAGTATTGATCTAGGCCCATTTTTGTATATTTCATGCCACCATTTCATCGCCAAATGCGATCAAATAAAAAAATTGTTAATTTTTTTCACAAACATTTTCGCAAACTTTAGGTTTCTCACTGAAATTATTTACTAACCGCTTGTGCAATTATGGCACAAATGGTTGTAAATGCTTCTCTGGGATCCCCTTTGTTCAGAAATAGCAGACTTAAATGGCTTTGGCATTGCTTTTTGGTAATTAGAAGGCCGCTAAATGCCGCTGTGCACCACACGTGTATTATGCCCAGCAGTTAAGGGGTTAATTATGGAGTTTGTAGGGTTAATTTTAGCTTTAGTGTAGTAGACGACGCAAAGTATTGAACTAGGTCCATTTTGGTATATTTCATGCCACCATTTCACCTCCAAATGCGATCAAATAAAAAAATATTGTTACATTTTTTAAAATTTTAGGTTTCTCACTGAAATAATTTACAAACAGTTAGTGCAATCATGGCACAAATGGTTGTAAATGCTTCTCTGGGATCCCTTTTATTCAGAAATAGCAGACATGTATGGCTTTGGCATTGCTTTTTGGTAATTAGAAGGCTGCTAAATGCTGCTGCGCACCACACTTGTATAATGCCCAGCATTTAAGGGGTTAATTAGGTAGCTTGCAGGGTTACTTTTTAGCTTCAGTGTAGAGATCAGCCTCCCACCTGACACATCCCACCCCCTGATCCCACTCTGACCCCCCTCAAACACCTCTCTTCCCTCCCCCACCTCACAATTGTCACCGCCATATTAGGCACTGCCATTTAAAAAAAATAAAATATTTTTTTCTAGCCATTCTGCAGTGTTGGATCCCCCCTTAGCCTCCAACCTCCCTGATCCCCCCCAAACAGCTTTATTACCCTCCCCCCTCTACCTAGTTGCCGCCACCTTGGGTACTGGCAGCTGTCTGCCAGTACCCAGATTGTTAAAAAAATTCCCTTATTTATACATAAATAAATAAAAAAAAAGCAATTTTCTGTAGTGTAGCTGTCCCCCCTCATATCCCTACCCCCTCCCAGATCCCTTTTTAAATATTTATTTGTCCCCCCCCTCCCTCTATCGCTTGGTCGTTAAGGGGTTAAGTTTTTAATAAATGTGTGTTAATATGTATGTGTATGTATGCATGTGTGTGTATATGTGTGATAATATGTGTATGTATGTGTGTGTTAATATGTGTGTGTATGTGTATTGATATGTGTGTGTATGTGTGTTGATATGTGTGTGTTAATATGTGTGTGTGATAATTTGTGTATGTGTGTGTGATATGTGATAATATGTGTGTGTTAATATGTGTATGCATGTGTATATTTGTGTGTGTGTATATGTGTGTATATATATATATATATATATATATATATATATATATATATGACTCCTTTCTAAGTGCCATCCTTTAGGAAGCATATATTATACATCAGCAGTATAAGCATGGAGCAACAGCCCCTCCAAAATAAGCATATAGACCCCAGCAGTACAGTAGAGCAGGTTCCTAGGCAGACTGACACTGTGGGAACGTACAGCAAACATCAGCGAAGACTGTACATGAACCTGTCCTCATGCACACTAAGTAAGAGCATAAAACACTGCAGAAAAATTTTCACTAAAAAATCTCATTGCAGAAAATGAAAGAAAGTTCTGCCTCTGTGGTGGTGGGTGCTCTGACAAAATGCAGAAAGACATTTGGCAGAAGGACATTTGGCCGACAGACATTTGGCCGACAGACAGAAAGCTAAAGAATGTTCCGATTTCGGCCGAGGGCAGATACTTTCCAGAGTGCTCTGTTCTAATCACAGCCTCGGGCGCCGCAACTGCCTCTGGGAACCTTACCATGGGTCCTAGGCCGCACGTTTTGTAATTCTCTGTCTGGGAAACTATCTATCTATCAAATCTATCTATTTATCTATCAAATCTATCTATCTATCGTATCTATCAAATGTATCTATTGCATCTATTGATCTATCTATCTAATCTATGTATCTATCTATCAAATCTATCTATCTCGTGGCCGGACTGTTATGTGACAGCCACTTGTGTTTCGGCCAAATGTCCGTCGGCCAAGTGTCCGTCGGCCAAAAGTCCGGCCACGGTGGTGGTGAGTGTAGTTTGGCTATTGAAAAACAATTGCAGCAATATAATTACAAGGTGCTTAGTGTCCCATTAAAGGTCTATTATAGAAAAAAAATAAATTGTTAGAGCTTTTTTTTACTCCTGGAAATGGGTTAAACATATAGTATGTGTACCACTCGGCAAATTGCTGCTGCTGGTCCCAAGTTTTAGTCACACAGTTGAGTTGTGTGATTAACGCTGTTGATTGGTTAAGTTGTGGTTTCTATTGAGGATCAGCGGTGCTCTGCAGATCCTGAGCCATACTTCTATGTGTCAAACTCCTTTACAGGGGTTAAACATAGCATTGCAAGGTTGCTAGTGTTACAATTACATGCTGTAATTAAAGCATGTATTTTTTTTTTTTTTTTTTTTTACTAGAATGGCCCTTTAACAAACTGTTGCAAAAAGGATAGATAATTGCCAAATCTGAGATACTTATTTACATTTTTTTGATAGCTTAACCACATAAATAAACATGAACCTAAATTAACTATATACTATACATCTTTGTTTTTTTACAGCCTAGCAAAGGATTTGACACCAATGAAATGCACTTAACAGGATGGAATTACAGTATATTATAATATATTCTGAGTACCTGCGATAGACTCTTAAACACTGACTACGCTAATCAGATAATAGCTGGATGTTTTAGTTAAAATACACATAAGTGCTGTGACTGAAAATGAGAGAAGAAGTGCATCCAGGTTTAACCCTTCATCAGTCATCTGTATGTAAAAAAGCCTCTCAAAGGAAAAATACTTTAAAGAATGTGTGTTCTGTTATCTCCACAAGACCTCTGGGTTCCTTCACAAACAGTGCTGGGGATCTGCTAAGACAAAATATGGACATTCTTAGGAAACTTGTGTGTCAGGTAAATGATTATATTGCAGTCAAAAGAAAACGAATTTATTCAAAATGCTGGATGTATTGGTTTCTGCCATATTTGTAGTACATAAACCATGTTCTTTTGTTATGTGTATTGGTCTAATGCAGGGGGGGGGGCAGATTTTCAGGATATCTGAACTGGAGCACAGGTGATATAATCAGCAGATTAGTAAACATTGTTATTAAAGGGACATGAAACCCCCAAAAATATTTCATGATTCAGATAGAGCATACAATTTTAAACAACTTTTCAATTTACTTCTATTTTCTACTTCACTTGGTTCTCTTGGTATCCTTTGTTGAAAAGCATATCTAGGTAGGGCTCAGGAGCTGGGAGCTAGCTGCTGATTGGTGGCTGCACATATATACCTCTTGCCATTGGTTTATCAATATGTTCAGCTAGCTCCCACTAGTGCATTGCTGCTCCTTCAATAAAGGATATCAAGAGAATGAAGCAAAATTGATAATAGAAGTCAATTAAAAAGTTGTTTAAAATCATATGCTCTATCTGAATCATGAAAGAACAATATTGGATTTCATGTCCCTTTAACCTGATCTCACCAAGGTAATCCTGCAAATCTTGCCTTTTACGGAGGCCTGAGGACAGGTTAGAAAACACCTGGTCTAAGGAACCTAAAGTGATAGCTGAAAAAAAAAAAAAAAAGTTGCAATTATTCATTTACTGAGTTCACGTGTATCCTTTGTTGAAATTGATTTTTTCAGCTATATGGCAACATAGTTTGGAAAAAAAAGTCTGTAACAATATTTATACAAATGAAAGCCCTGCTGCCAGGTCAGCGCTTGAGACATGCACACTCTTGAACCAATCTAGGTTTGCTGTCTTGAAAATGAGTTTAAAAAAAATATTGAATTCTCTGTCTGAATACTGAATTTTTTATTTTTACTTTCATGTCCCTTTGATTAAATGATTAATAATCGCCATGATTACATCTTTTTGCAGAAAGATAACATTGTGGGACAGATTACAAATGGTGCGCTAATGATAGTGCTTGTGCAATAACCAGTTTCGCTTGACCACGCTACCACTGGTATACAACTTTGATATTACAAGTAGGTGGTAAAGCATGAAAACCAGAGAAAGGTTATTGTGGCCAACTTCACTCGAGCACAACCGATACTTTCAATGGATACTGCTAATTTACACTGGCATTAAAAGTTGAAGGTTATAGTTTGCTCTTGAGTGAAAACCGAAACTGCTCTAGAATATTTAGTGAGACTTCAGACCTGAAGTAAACTGTAAGGGTTAAAAACAGTTGCACAAAACACATGTACAACACATTAAAATAAAGTATTACACACTTACAGTATATACACTTGTAAAAATAAATAAATCATATTAATAAAAATGTTTTAAAGTAATATATTATATGGCAAAGTGCTTGACTAGTGTGTATATATATATATATATATATATGTGTGTGTGTGTATATATATATATATGTGTGTGTGTGTGTATATATATATATATATATACTGTATATGCATTTGTGATTGGCTGATCTCTGTCACATGATACAGGAGGAGTGAAAATAGATATCTACTACTCATTTTAAGTTCAGACTAAGTGCTATTGCATTGTCTTGTTATCTTGCATTTGTTAATTATGCAAATTTACTGTATTGACTGGTCCTTTTAATCCCTTTTAAGGGTTTGATTTATCAAACCCTTCTCCTCCTGGCGAGATTAACAGCTCTTGCTCACGTGTGATTGGCTGTGCGTGGGCAGCGTGTGGATTGCTGCCCGCCATAGCAGGAAATAGTGCTGCCATCTAGGTCTCTTGCAAATGGATAACATTCTTGTAAAACTGCTGCCATATAGTGCTCCAGAAATGGGCCAGCTCCTAAGCATACGTCCCTGCTTTTCAACAAAAGATACCAACAGAATCGAGAAAAATTGCATGCTCTATTTGAATCATGAAAAAAAAAATATTTGGGTTTCAAAACAAAAGCACAAACTGTTTGAAAAGAGGTAGAACTAGACAAAGGTAGACTATCATTGTCTATAACATTCTGTTATTCACTCTTTCAGAAACTTTGCATTGAAATGCAAAAATGTCAACATATCCACATGCTCCTTGCTGAAGCTGGCTCTCTTTTTGCAAGCTATGTTGCCTGCAGCAGAAAAGAGGCGCTCAGGTGGTGTTAAGATGCAATTTAGTTAATCCGTAAAGGTAAAATACCCAAATTATATTGAAATATCTATATGCAGTGATAAATAACCTGCTATGAGGATAGGGAAAAAATATATAGTCCTATCTTAAAATTACAGGTATATACTTAAAGAGGTTGAATTTGGTACATATAACAATTTTATTAAAAATATAAAATACAAATAATTTAAAAAAAGGTTTAAATGCTAAGGACTATTTATCAATAACAGAAAAAAGTTATCTATATAGTACATATAGGGGCAGATTACAAGTGGAGCACTATTTAACTCCCCTGCTCGAACATTAACTGCGCTAGAAGTAAACTTTTTGCACTCGTATTTTGAGTTGAAAGTAAAAAGTTACCGCTCACGCGCTAAACCGATGTGCGCAAAAATACCCCATAGAAGTCAATGGAGAAAAAAAAGTGGAAAAGAAAACTAACACTCCACTCTTGCTCTAACCCGAACACATATTCTCGAGGGCACTAACCTGATAAAAAAATGAATATTTCTCATTCCAATGTTCTTCACATAGCAGAATGTTCTATTTATTCATAAATACATGGGAAAAAAGAGAGTGCACCCTCTTCGAATTCTATGGTTTTAATAATAATAATAATAATAATAATTTGCGATTTATATAGCGCTTTTCTCCCTGTGAGACTCAAAGCACTTTACAAATATACCAACATAAGACATAAAAGTTAGGAGTTTCTGAAGGTCAGATAAGTGGACTGAATGCCTGATGGAAGAGGTGTGTCTTTAGCTTTTTTTTAAAAGTCTGTAAGGACGAT
Organism: Bombina bombina; assembly: GCF_027579735.1. NCBI lineage: Eukaryota > Metazoa > Chordata > Amphibia > Anura > Bombinatoridae > Bombina > Bombina bombina. The sequence continues at coordinate 449,317,352 of NC_069499.1, forward strand.
GCCTCTCTGATTACGCACGGTAAAGAGTTCCAGAAAGTAGGGGCAGCGTGGCCGAATGCTCTGGAGCCTGAGTTTGTCCTTATACTTGGCACTGAGAGGAGGGATGTGTTGGCTGACCTAAGTGAACGGGATGGGATGTAGGGTGTCAGGAGCTCTTTCAGGTACTGTGGGCCTTGGTTGTTTAAGGCTTTGAAGGTCAGTAGGTCAATTTTAAAATATGTTCGCCATTTAATTGGAAGCCAATGCAGGGAGTGGAGAACAGGTGTTATGTGGCAGGAGTGAGTTTGATTGGTCAATAGTCTGGCTGCTGCGTTTTGTACTGTCTGAAGGCGATGGATTTTTTTTTTTTTGGGAGGCCCAAGTAAAGTGCATTGCAGTAATCTAGCCTAGAGGATACAAATGCATGGATTAATGTTGGCATATCATCCGGTGGAATGAGGTGTTGTATCCTGGCTATGTTTTTCAGATGAAAGTAGGCAGATTTTATTACGGAGGAAATCTGCTGTTTAAAAGATAGTCCAGCATCAATCGGCACTCCGAGGTTTTGTACCTTTTGCTGAACTAGCGAGTTTAGAGCCTCCAAGCTCCAGGCCAGTTGGGTGATCGTGGGATATTTTTGATGCCCGGGGTCCCCTCACTAAGAGTACCTCTGTTTTGTCCGGGTTCACTTTGAGACAGCTAGCATTCATCCATTCTATGAGGTCTTTTAAGCAATTGTTTATGCGCATTGTTGGGTTTGTAGTATCTGGAGCAAAGGAGAAGTAGAGTTGTGTGTCATCAGCGTAACAATGATACCTTAGGCCATGTTGGGTAATGATGTCCCTCAGTGGTAGTAAGTAAATTGCGAATAGCATGGGAGACAGGATAGATCCTTGTGGAACTCCGCAGGACAGTTCTGTTGGTGCTGATGAGCTTGATCCTGATATTACTCTCTGTGATCTACCAGCGAGGAAAGATTTAAACCAGTTAAGGACTGTGCCTCCTAGACCACAGATGTACTGCAAGCGCTCTATTAGAATCCTATGGTCAATGGTGTCAAATGCAGCTGAGAGATCCAGGAGGATTAGAATGGAGTAATCACCTTTGTCTCTTGCCATGAGGAGATCATTTAGCACTCGGACTAGCGCTGTTTCAGTGCTGTGGCGGCATCTGAAGCCTGACTGGAAAGGATCGAATATGTTTAGGCGTGATAGATGGACTTCCAGTTGAGTTGCCACTACTTTTTCAATTACTTTCCCCAGAAATGGGAGGTTGGATACTGGTCTGTAATTAGTCATGCAGTCTGGGTCTAATAAAGGTTTCTTTAGGAGTGGTTTTACCACAGCTTCTTTTAGAGGATCTGGGAAGTCTCCTGTTTTTAGTGAACACTGCACTATTTTTGTGAGGACTGGGGCGAGTGTTTCAATGCATCCAGATATGAGCTGAGTTGGAGTAGGGTCTAAGTCACACGTAGTAGGGTGCAACTTTTGTATGGTGTTTTTAACTCCTTTTATATCCACATTTGTAAAAGTGGCCCATAAACTGGGGCAATCTGGCATTCCATTGTAGTTGTTCTGGTGTGTAACTGTTTGGCCTGCTGTGATAGCGGTTCGGATTGAGGAAATCTTGTCTCTGAAGAAGTTCGCAAATGCTTCACATTTATCCTGAGAAAAGTTGGTAGGGCTAAGCATGCATGCTGGTTTGCAGAGCCTTTCTACTGTGCGAAACAGTTGCCTGGGTCTATTGTGGGAGAGTGCAATTTCGTGTGATAAAAATGAAGATTTTTTCTGAGTTATCTTGGATTGATATTTATTTAGATGTTTGGTAAGAGCAGCTTTATCCTCTGGATCATGTGTTCTGCGCCACTTTCTCTCAAGCTTACGTCCTGTTCTTTTCATTTCTCTGATGGAGCTATCAAACCACGGTGCATTGTTGTGGGTTTGGACAGTGCATATGCAAGATGGTGCAATGCTTTCTAGGGTGTCTCTCATGGTTTTGTTGTAGAGTCGGACTAAGGAGCTGGGGTCTTCACAGGTGCCCATTAGTTCACTTAGATCCATATGTGATGCTACATCCAGTGGTGTCACCCCTTTTAATGAGCAGTGTTTGACCAGGTTCTGAGGCTGGTGTCTGGTTGATTGTGATACAATGGAGAAGTGAATGGAGTGGTGGTCTGACCAGGTAACTGGGTTTACAGTTACTGGTGACACTTCTAGTCCAGACTGAAACACTAGATCTAGTGTATGACCTTTTCTGTGGGTGGGAGTGGTGACGATTTGTGTAAAGCCGAGTGTACTCATCAAGCTGAGGAGATCCTGCCCAAGCAGGGATAGAGTATTGTCGATCCAAGTGTTGAAGTCTCCTAATATAAGCCATCTGGGGTGTTCAAGGATTTAGCCAGCCAAAAGGTCTGGGAGTTCCTGAAGAAATCTCTTCCCATCTCCTGGGGGTCTGTATATTAGCAGTATTCGGAATCCTCTCTCTATTGAGAGGCTGGCAGCTACACATTCAAAAGATTGGGTTTTGTGGACTGATATTGGTCTGGGATTTAAGGATGATTTTGCACAGATCATAACTCCGCCTCCCTTGCGATCTTGTCTCGGGCAGTGGAACACTGTGTAATTGTCTGGAATAGCTGCCTCTAGAATAGGCCCTGCATTTTCATCTAACCATGATTCTGTGATGCATGCTAATTTGCATGTTTCAATAAGGTCGGAAATAATAGCTGTTTTGTTCTTTATTGATCTGGCATTGCATAGGATTGCTCTGATAGGACAGTATTGGGATTCTGAGTTTTTGCTCTGTACTTTGGAGACAGCGTGTCTTCTAATAGGGATCACACAAAGAGATTTTCTTGATTTGATAGTGCGGTTTTTGTGGCTTTTAGGTTGGATCACTTCAATTGGGCTTGTGGGTGGACAGGGTGGTGGGGCAGCTGTGATAGTGTCAGGATATAGAACTTTAAATTTTGATTTTCCTCCACGACAGCCCCTGTCAGTCCCTTTGAAAATGCTGAGTGATTTTATTTATTTATTTATTTATTTATTTATTTATTTTCCAAAAGGTTTATTGATTTTATATATCAAATACAGTTCTAAGCAATCAATCTTTCCAGTTTTTTAACAAGGTCATAATATAAAATTTTCATAATCTATACTTTTTGTTTCAACTAATATTTAATAAAATATATATTTGCTCTACTTTGACCACAGAAAAATTAAATCTTATAGGGAGAATACCGGTCAATGAAACATAACAATCACAATAATATAAGAAGGTATACCATTTTCCCCTCTCTATTATCAAGAAGAAAGAAAGAAAAAAAGAAAAAAACTAACAAACCTCTTGTCCTTTCTCCTTTTCAACCACAGAAACAACAACAAAAATCTATCTATCTATATTGATACCTTTCCCCCTAAGTTCTATATAAGAGACAATCAGTTTGAATTTATAACATCTTGAGACGCATAAAAATAACTAAATCTCCCCCCCCAACAAAACAAAACAAAAGAAAACAAAGCACAACAACAATAAGAGGAAAAAAAAAAAGACTTTTCTCTCCTCTTTCCCCCCTCTCTGTGATCTAATCTAGTCAGGCTCTTCAAAAAGCCATTCCCCTCTCAACCTACAGTTTTCCATATAGACTGTATTTTTGAAGTTTCTAATTATTTTCTTCTGCTCTTCAATCTCCCTAGTTTTAATCCAGTTCTCCCATTTATTAAAAAAACGTGTTGTATTAATGTCAATGTGGTATAAAGTATCTTGTAATTCTATAAGAAATTGGTGATGAATAATTTCCCCAAGATTCCCAAAGGAGGGTGATTTAACCTGTTTCCATCCTTTTAATATAAGATTCCTTGCTAACAAAATTACCATCGTTATGAATTTCCGATTTTGCAACTGTTCTTTTTGATAGTGGAAAAAAAAGATCTGTTCTGGTTGTAAGAGCATTGAGTTTGATAAACTTTGCTCAACCAATAATTTATCTTTCCTCAGAATCTTTGTATCTTGGGGCAAAGCCAAAAGCTATGAATCAAATTTGTCTTTGGTTGTCTACATTTGGTACACAACGTTCCTTCCCCCATACCACCCCATTTGGCAATCTTCTCAGGTGTGATATACACCATCCACATTAACTTTACATGCTGTTCACGCATAGGGATAGCTAGTGATGCTTCCTCCACTCTCTCCACACTTTTTAATATTAATTGCGTGGTTAGATTCGGAAAGTACAATTCCCTCCATTTTGCAGTTCCAGATTCAATATATTGTTTATAATTTATATTATTTATTAGATTATATAACAAAGATATTGAATATTTGCCACTTTTAATAAGATTAATTACCGGAACTAGTGGTAAGAGATCCCAGTTATTCCCTTGTATTTGTATTAATTTCAGGCAATAATGCCTGATTTGTAAAAACGAGAAAAAATGTTTCTCTGAGAGGAGATATTTATTTTTAATTATTTCGAAATCTTCAATCTGAATTATACCCTGGTTATTTTTTGTTAATTGAATAACGTTAGATAATCCCTTTTCTTGCCAGACTGAAAATATTTTAGAGGAGAGACCCTGTTTGAATTCTGAATTTCCTTTGATAGATAACTAACGTGTTGCATAGGGATATATACCTAAATATTTACATGTTCTGTGCCATGCTACAACTGTGTCCCTAAACAGATCTATTCTTTTGACATATGGTGGGAGATTTTTAACCTCTAGATGGAGAATATTTTTTAAATATAAAGGTTTTATTAAACCATTTTCTATCTCTGGTAAGGTAAAATGATTACTCTCCAAGAGCCAGTCTAGAGCAATCTTTGTCACTGCCACAAGGTTGTATATTATTAAATTAGGGAGACCCAGGCCCAGATATTCTTTTTTAAGTACTAATTTTTGATAGCTAAGTCTAGGCCTACTGTTCGTCCATATATATTCCTTAACTGCCTGATTAGATATCTTAATCTCGTGTTTCCTAATTAGAAGAGGAATGTTCTGAAAAAGATACAATAACCTTGGGAGTGCTATCATCTTAAGTAAATTTATTTTACCAGAGATAGAAAGTGGAAGAGAGGTCCATCTTTTGAGGGTTTCACAAAATTGTCTAATACCATTGCCAATATTCAGAGCATACCATTCTGTAGGATCACTAGATATTTTAACCCCCAGATATGTCATATATTTAGTTACTTCTTTAAATATTTTTGTTTTTTTGAAGCCATAATACTTCAGATTTAGACTGATTAATATGATACCCTGAAAAAGAGCCGTAATTTTCTATAATCTGGCATATTTTGTTAAAGTTTTTATTTGAATTTCTAGAGAATACCAATAGATCGTCTGCATAGACCGCCAACTGTATTCTCTTACCACCCATCTCAATCCCTTGTATATTATTTCTCAAAGCAATCAATAAAGGTTCCAAAGCAATATTAAAAATCAAGGGCGACAAAGGACATCCCTGCCTTGTCCCTCTTAAGAGGGGGAAGTAGGATGTTTTGTTACCATTAATAATTATCGCAGCCCTAGACTCACTATAAAGTTTCTTGATTAAGTTAAGACTATTACCTGTATATCCAAATTTTATAAGAGAAGTAACAAGGTTGTCCCATGTGACAGAATCAAAAGCTTTGCTTGCATCCAGTGATACTATTGAAATATCCTCTTTATTAGCTTTTTTATTATATTTGTCATTATACCATTGGTCTGAGATTGTTAAAAAGACTTTCCTTAAGTTAACATTTGAAGACCTTCCTGTCATGAAACCTGTTTGATCAGGGTGTATTATTGTGTCCAGTGAAACCTGTATCCTTTTAGCTAATATACTAGTCATTATTTTATAATCAATGTTGAGTAGTGAGATGGGTCTATAAGAGTCTATTAGTTGTGGATCTTTTCCCGGTTTAGGTATGACTATTATTGTAGATTCGTTAAAGTCAGCTGATGGTTCCAATTGTCCACTCCAGAGCCCATTCAGCAGAGCATTTAATGTAGGGGTTATTTCCTCTATAAGAATTTTGTAAAACTCGGATGGGAGGCCATCCGGACCTGCCGCTTTATTATTTGCCATTGTTTTGATTATTTGTCTTATTTCATTTTCTGTAATAGGTTCATTAATTTTTGTTAGACAATTACTTTCTAGCTTTGGAACTGTCAAAGATTTCCAAAATGTCTCCTTTATAGTAAAATTAATATGCTGTGCTGAATAGAGCTCCGTAAAGTATTCAAGGAAGGCCTTTTGTATGTCCTCTGTCTGAGTCCATATATGATCTTTATTTTTAATTTTTTTTATAAAACTTTTAGTTTTATGATTTTTATCAATTTGTGCTAGAAAGCTGCCCACCTTGTTACCATACCTATAAAACTGTGCGCAGGATTTTATATTTTCTCTGATTTCATTTTGCATAAGGTAATTGTCTCTATCTTTTTTAGCCTGAATATATTGTTGCCAATTATCTGCAGTTTTTGCCTGAATATATCTAGAATATTTGTTAATCAAACAATTAGTTATCTGCTGTCTATATGCATACGTTTTTTTATTTTGTTTTATTTGGTATGCCAGAATTTCGCCTCTTAATACAGCTTTCGCGGCGTTCCAATATATATGAGTTTTATCAAAAGAACTGTTGTTAAACTGTTTATATTCAGCCCATTTAGATTTTAGAAAATTTATAAACTTACTATTTTTTGCTAAATATTTCGGAAAGAAGAACTGATTGGATTTCCGACTCTTTTGTTTAGGATCTAATGTGATTGAGATAGGGGCATGGTCTGATATAGTTATTATGTCAATAAGTGTTTCATGGATACAATCTGTTAACTTCTCTGAAGTAAGGAAATAATCTATTCTAGATAAAGTTTTTTTTTATTTCGAGAGACATGTATACTCTCTTTCATCAGGATGTCTGATTCTATATATATCAATTAGTTTTAAATCTTGCTGAAACCTCTTAATAAGAAGGGACTCTCTTTTTCTTCTCGCTATTGTAGATTTATCTAGTAATTTTTGCCTTGTTGCTTGCTCTACGTTGCCTCTACTTCTATCTACTATAGTATTGGGAGCAATATTAAAATCTCCTCCAATAATTATAGTATTTGTGGAGTGTATTAGCAGTTTATCCCGCAAACTTTGCCAGAAGTCTACATCCTCATCATTTGGGCCATATACATTGCATATGACAATCTTCCTATCCGCAATTTCAACTTCTAATATGATATATCTTCCTTCCTCATCTCTCTCTAATTTATCAATTTTATAGTCTACTCCTTTTTTCCTTTGGTGCCCTGTGGTGTATATAACCTCTTTGACCCATCCCCCTTTTAATTTGATGGCCTCTTCCCCTTTTAGGTGTGTTTCCTGCAAGAGCAGTATCTGAGCACCTAATTTTTTTGCGTATCTCAAAATGGATTTACGTTTCATGGGTGATGTAATTCCCACTTTGTTCCACGAAACTACTTTAAGACTCATTTTCTCTAATCTGTGGGTTTAGCTATTTCTAATGTGATTCATCCATAACTATAAAGTGTTTGCGGGATAAGGCACCGGTAATAGCAAACAAAAGAGAAAAAAAATAAAGAGAAGGGGGGAGAGGAGGAGAGAAGAAGAAGAGAAAAAAAAAAAACACAAACCTATCACTGTAAGTTACCAAAACTTCATTAATTCCCTTTATTTCACTGGAGGTCTTCCTCTTTCCTTCCAGTTTCCCCTTAAAGGGGATTTTTTTCCCCATAGCTTAATTTTATTCTGAACATTTTTCTAAAAACGAAATTTATATACATTACACTCTTTTATGTGTTAAGCATACAAAATAAAACCAGTACCAAAAGATTTAAAGAAAGCAGGGACAGGGTTCATGTTGCAAGACCTTGTTGTCTCTCTAAGCTGTCTTTATGATCTTTGAGAAACTCATTTACTTCCTCTACGTCTGTGAATACCCTATTCCCTGTAGTAGTGTGTATATTAAGTCTAGCTGGGTATAAAACTCTGACCCTCCAACCTTCTTGTATTAGTTTGGTACATATTGGCGCAAGAGTTTGCCGTTTATTAGATGTCTCATAAGAAAAGTCATTAAATAATAAGAGTTTCCTACCCTTATAATTAATTTCTCCATTTGCCTTCTGATAGGCGTTCATAATTTTGACTTTTTCCTGAAAATTCAGCAGTTTCATAATAACCGGTCTACCTGTTTTATTCCTTCCCTCCTCTTGTCTTTCTGGGCCTATTCTATGTATTCTCTCAATTGTTATATTTTGAGTTTCTACTCCAATATTTAATAGACCCATTAAATCTACCTCCACAAATCTCTTAAGATCTTTCTCCTGGATATCCTCCGTCAGGCCAATAAGGCGCAAGTTATTTCTTCTGGCCCTGTTTTCTAGGTCCTCAAGTTTATTTTTCATGTTTTCAATCTGGGTGGACATAGTGCGTAGTGTCTGTTCCCTCTGTAGGGCCCCATCCTCAATATCTGATATTCTTTGTTCTGCATATTTGAGTCTGGTTGCAAATTGTTTTACTTCAAGTGTTAGTGAGGTGATATTATTTTGAATTAAGTCAAACTTGGGTGTAAATAGTGCGTCAAGCTGCTTAATTAATTCTTCATTGTTAGAGCTTTGTGCAAGATTTATTTCCCCCATTCCCCCCTGTGCTTCTTGTGAAATTCTGTTCCCTTTTTTTTCTTGATTTTTACTTCGGGAAGACATACCTGGTGAGGTGATTTTGCTTTTGTTTAAATATTTTTCCATAAATATATGTGTTCTCCTCCTTTACCCCTCAGTTAAGTGATATCCCCTTGTGTTTAAGAAATGTGACTATATGTTAGTAGATAATACCAGACTATGTAATTGTTCTTGAGGGATTTTTAGGCCCGCCTCTATTAGTAAGGGGATGCAGATTACTTTTCCAAGTTAAATTAAATTGTAGACTACCCCTTTAGGTAGACATAGACATATTTGTTCGTATTTGCTATTTTCCCTTCTACCTTCAGCTATATAAGCTGGGTATATGATGTTCAGGTTTTACTTATGACTATCAAATCCGAGGTCCTTCACCAGACTAATTTAAAATCTTGACGCCTGCTTAGATGGGAAGGTTATATGTGAGTGAGTTTAAATTATACCTTCCAAAGTTTTAATACTGTATGTATTAAACCTATTTTACGTAATTTCTTGAATTCAGGCTTAACCCAAATTACATTGATTATCTTTTACCACACCTTTATATATAAAAAACTCTAAAGTTGCTTTTAGTTCTCTATCAAACTTATCAACCTCAAAAAGAAATTGTTTTTTTATTAAGGGTCTCTAAGAGCAAGTTCATATAGAGTAGTTCAGTGTTAAACTAATTTTGTCAGGTTGAGACTTGGAAGTGAGGTTTTTCTACTATTCCAAACTATTTATAGCTTATGGAGTTTTAATGACCCTTAATTTAACTCTCCTCTTCTACCAAGTCTTATTTACAGGGCCTTGTGTACAGTCGATAAATATAAATACTTAGGAAAATATAGAACCTTAGCCCAAGAGAAAAGACACTAATAGGTTTCTATTCCTTATAGAATATAAAGCAAAGATAGCACCTGCAAATTTGAATCCTGAGATGGTTTTTTATCTTGGGGAATAGAGCTAGCTCATTTATATATTGTCACCTTTTTCACCTTGGCTTTAAACCCTGTATTGCTTTACAAAGTACAGCATACCGAAATATCCTAAATATCTAAATGTAAGACATGTATAGTATCACTTGATATTACAATCATTTACATATTATCATGGTTTTTGACCCTATAACAAAATTATCAAGCAAAAAACATCAAAAATCATGAATGATATAACTCTTTTAACCCAGGGTTACCCCCAGGGCCATGTTCGGTAAAAGTTCCTTTGACCAGTATCTTTGTACAAGAGAACTAATTGTTCCACTACTGGTGTTATTATAGCAGAAGTTGCTTGAAAATGTTTATAATTCCCACTTCTTATTTCAGTAAGCAAGCAATGAAAAAAAAGAAAACGTCTCTCTGGGCTTTCTTTTCCCTTCTTTTTTTTTTTTTCCTTTCTTCTCTTTTTCCCTTCTTTCTCCACCCCCTCTCTCACTCCTCTTCTTTCTCTCTCTTTCCTTTTTTTCCAGCAGCAAGCCCAGCTAATAGTCTATGCTTTAGCAGATCTCCTTTTCTTTTTCTTCTCTCTTTCCCCTTTTAGACCAATTGCTTGCTCTTCTTTCCTTTGTAAGTGCTCTCTTTACCTTGCTTTCTTACAGGGGAGGCATTAATTGCTCATGTATTGGTAACCTTCAGTCAGGACCTTTACTCTTCTGGGGGTTGCGCTGCACTGGGAGGGGTGGGGGGGGGATAAGTAACCTATGTCAGGCCCTACTCTCGCAGGAGCTCTAGTATGTTCACAATATGGCTCTACACCTGACACCCCCCCCTCTTCCATTTGTATGCAGTCACTGTTTCAGCAAAGTTATTAAATAAAAAAAAAAATCAAAGTTATCTTGTTCTGTAGCGTTGTTTCTAAAATCTGTGGTTCCTCCGCACAGCAGGACTTTCTCTCCTGCAACTCCTCCAGGTATATAGACTTACTGGCAGGTCGAGGTGATGTTATGCTCAGGATCCCTTTGAGCTGTTTCCTGAGCTGGCAGACAAGAAACACTTGTCTCTTTTCCTCCTGGGCCAAGAAGTTGATGTCTGTGACACCTTTCCCACTGCTACGTCCGCTCACCAACTGCTCCTTGGGTGGGCAGCGTGTGTCTCTGGGGGCTCTCGTAACAGTCACTGTAGATGGGCCGTATAGGCCGATGTCAGCAGGCTCTGCAGGGCTCTCGGCCTCCTTAACGGCAGCTACGGGTCCTGGGCTGGGTGAATTGGGCCCGCCTATAGGCACTCGATGCCGCGGCTCCTTTCTTAGGCCTCTAGAAGCAGGCAGCGTACTTCACACGCGTCTGTTTACTTGGCCCCTCCTACCGGAAGTCTCATTTTCTGTGATTTTTTTTTATGCTGAGTGATTTTAGGGTAGCCACTAGTGAGGGACTGAGTGCTGCGACCGCTTTTTGGGGTCTTAAGGAGTGCAGATGTGAGGGTGTATAGGTGGTCATTACCTCTGCAGTGAAGGGGTTAAAATAGCTTCTAGTATTTGTAGGAATGTTAGCAGTGGGGGCTGGTTACATTGCCCTGCTCTATAGTATTCAGGCCAGATCGAGGTGTGAGATTTTGCACTTTAGGCTGCATTGTAGATAACAGATAAGAAAGCATGCAAGGGTTTTAAAACCAATGTATTTTAGTAAAATAGACTTCATCAATTAGTTTTTCTTGTGTTTAGAAATGAAATCTGAGCATTGCTAAATGGATGATTAAATCTAAAACTCAATTTGTGCATGGGTTGAGTCTGTGTTTTTTTTTTTTTTTTTTTTAGTTTAAGTGTACCTTGGAAATACCTGTTACACTATGCAAGCGTAACTCTAGGGGGCGCTAGAAGAAATATATAAAACAATCTGTAGGATAATACTGAAGTATAGTAAAAACAATAAAAAACTTAAAAATAATATAAAATGATCAGATAATAATGTATGAAGACAAAATAATAATGACAATTACAGAAAAAATGAGACATGGACTCTCATCAAATGTGATGTGATGAGATCAATATAAACAGAAAATGCAGCTTAAAACAATATATAACAAATAAATAGTATTAAGTCTTTAATAAGTTCTTATCTGTATATGATATTGATGCTCAGACAGTCCCAAGATTAGGAGGGCACTTCAGAGGTTTATTAGTCCTCCTGGGTAGCACATATATAAGATTCTCCCTTAGATCCAGAAGTCAGCTCCTTGTCACAAAACCAGTCTGGGTAAATACTCTCTCTGTGCAAAGAAAATCACAAAGACAAGGGCGCCTCCTCGTGTGATATAGTTTGGACAAATGTAAAAAAAAGGTGAATACAGATTTTATACTCACAAGTAAAGCAGCACTCTGTTGTGCTTATAGAGGCAGACTGGGAGTTCAGTGTCCCAGTTCACTGACCAAGGCAGTGCAACAAATCACTCCAGGGTAGATTTCAATCAAGCTCAGGCTCTCAGCAAAGAGTTAAAATACCATAGTTTAATGGTGCAGTAAAATACAATATAAAATGTCACAAATGTGACCGTAACAATGGATAAACAAGCAACTAGTTTCTCAGATCTCTGTCTGTTTCCTCAGGCTTCTATCCAAAGACTGAGAGCTCTGGCTTATAAATGCTAAATGACCACTCTAAGAGTGAAACATAACCACACCTATTCAGGTGTGGAAGTGAACCTGCCTCATCAGGTGTGTGAGTGCACACCTGTTTCAATCAGACCATAGTTAGAATACAATGATTAAAACCATTTCCAAATAATTCACATTATACTAAAAAACAAACAAGTACTGTACAAATTGGTTAATAAAGGATGTAAAAAACAACAACCATAGCCAAACATTATCTTATGGTGGATATCATGTGAGCATCATATGTTATAGGATATTATTATGGTATTCTAAAATAGTAACATTAAAAAATTGTTCCCCACCCTTTTTAAAAAAAATAAATAAAAAAAATAAAATATATATATATATATACACACATACATATATAAAAAGTACATATATAAAAAGTTTGTGGTGTTCAGCTTAAGGTATCTCTGGTAGTAAGATGATCCGGTGGGAGTATATTTCCATCCGTTGAGTATCTCACTTTAGTAATGCCATCCGTTCAATTTTTATGAGTCTAGTTGTGCGTTATGTGGAGTCGGTATTGGTCCTTGAAATAATTATGATGAATTTTGAATGTAAGAAGGTTAAAATTAAGATAAATCCAGAAGACGTCAGGAGCCTGAGAAATGTGTGGCAGCCAGCAGCAGCGCCTCCCTCTAATCATTATTTACATATCAGGACATAATAAAAATCTGGTCCTTAGCAGGTCTTAAAATTAGGTAAATACAACCTCAGACGAAAAAACAACAACAAATTACACTGTGTCATTATTTATTTAACAGACTAAGGGGATCATCAGCAAGTGTGACTACCTCTATAAAAGCCAAAGTTTTAGCAGTTCACTGGTCTGGAGCATTCAGGTGTGTGTTAACACAATGCCAAAGAGGTAAAACATTGGCAATGATCTTAGAGAAGCAATTGTTGCTGCCCATCAATCTGGGAAGGGTTATAAGGCTGTTTCCAAACAATTTAAAGTCCATCATTCTACAGTGGAAAGATTATTCACAAGTGGAACACATTCCAGACAGTTGCCAATCTTCCCAGGAGGTGACTTCCCAGCAAATTCACCCCAAGGTCAGACCATGTAATGCTCAGATAAAAAGCAAAAAACCCAAAAGTTACATCTCAGACTCTACAGGCCTCAGTCAAAATGTTAAATGTTAAAGTTCATGACAGTACAATTAGAAAAAGACTGAATAAAAGTATGGTTTGTATGGAACAGTTGTCAGGAGAAAGCCTTTTCTCTTTAAAAGAACATGGCAGTACGGCTTAGGTTTACAAAGTTGAATATGGACAAACCACAAGACTTCTGGAACCATGTTCTTTGGACAGACGAGACCAAAGTGGAGATGTTTTGCCATAATGCTCAGCTCCACGTTTGCCAAAAACCAAACACAGCATATCAGCACAAACACCTCATACCAACTGTCAAGCACAGTGGTGGAGGTGTGATGATTTGGGCTTGTTTTGCAGCCACAGGACCTGGGCACCTTGCAGTCATTGAGTCAACCATGAACTCCTCAGTATGCCAAAGTATTCTAGAGTAAAATGTGAGGCCATATGTCCGACAGCTAAAGCTTGGCCGAAATTGGGTCATGCAACAGGACAATGATCCCAAGCACATCAGCAAATCTACAATAGAATGGCTGAAAAAGAAAAGAATTAAGGTTGTAATGGCCCAGGTAAAGTCCATACCTCAACTCGATTGAAATGCTGTGGTGGGACATTTAGAGAGCTGTGCATAAACGAATGCCCGCAAACCTCAATGAACTGAAGCAACGTTGTAAAGAAGAGTGGGCCAAAATTCCACCACAACGATGTGAGAGACTGATTAAGTCATACAGAAAACAATTACTTCAAGCTATTGCTGCAAAAGGTGGTTTTACAAGCTATTGAATCATTAGGTGTACTTAGTTTTTCACACATGGCTTCTCTATTGTGGATTTATTTTTGTTAAATAAATCATGACACAGTATAATATGTCATGTGTTGTTGTTCATCTGAGGTTGTATTTACCTAATTTTAAGACCTTCCAAGAACCAGATGATTTTTATTTTATCCAGATAACCATAGAATTCATAGAGGGTGTACTTTTCTTTTTTACATGACTGTTCATAGTTCTACATATATCTTTTGGTATTTTTGTACTATATATATATATATATATATATATATATACATTCATTCCTACATACACACACATATATATATCTATAACAGCAGCGCGAGACAGCTTCTGGAGATCCAGCTCTCAGCTGTAACATAACAGCTGAGAGCTGGAGCTCCAGAAGCTTCAGGCGTCTGCCACATATGGAGCCGATCGGTGCTCCGCCTCCATATGAAGCCAGATGCCTGATTGTTACAGATGGTGACACTTTGTGTGTCACCGTCTGTAATGATCTTCTGCTGGTGTGGGCAGGAGGTGGGTGAACTCCTTGCCCAAGAAGGTTAAGGCAGTGCTGGAAAATAATGGTGGCCGCACAAAATATTGACGCTTTAGGCCAATTTGGACATTTCCACTTAGTGGTCTACTCACTCTTGTTGCCAACGGTTTAGACATTAATGGCTGTGTGTTGAGTTATTCTGAGGGTACAGCAAATTTACACTGTTTTGCTAAAACGCAAGTCTGTAAAAAGAACTGAAATGAGTCTGCAAACTCTTAGATACAAGGTAACCGCAGATGTAAAAAGTATATTAAAGGGACATGAAACCCAAATTTTTTCTTTCACGATTTAGAAAGAGCATGCAATTTTAAACAACTTTCTAATTTACTTTTATTATCTGATTTGCTTCATTCTCTTGATATACTTTGCTGAAAAGCATATCTGGATAGGCTCAGTAGCTGCTGATTGATTGCTGCACATAGATGCCTCGTGTGATTGGCTCACCCATGTGCATTGCTATTTCTTCAACAAAGGATAGCTAAATAATGAAGCAAATTAGATAATAGAAGTAAATTGGAAAGTTGTTTAAAATTGTATTCTCTACTTGAATCATGAAAAAAAAATTTGGGTTTAGTGTCCCTTTAATATAACCGTGTTAATTATGCAAAACTGGGGAATGGGTAATAAGGGGATTATCTATCTTTTTAAACAATAAAAATTCTGGAGTAGTCTGTCACTTTAAGCTTCTCCGTCTAAAGGCCCTTCTTGACATTGTAAATCTATTTAGCTTCCAAAATAAATTTATCATATAGAAAATGAGTCATTCGAAAAAACACCATTAACCTCAATTCTTTGTTTATAAAATGTATTTAGTGTTTAATGCCCCTTTAAGTAGACATTCATTTTATGTACAGTAGATATATGTATAAGGTATTCCAACATATTTATTCTATGATAATTATTATAATTTTTTTTAGATAATAATCATACATAAATCACAAGAAAGTTTATTTTTTTGTTATTTACTTACTGTAATCTATCTTTCTTTTGTTCTGTACAAGTTAATAGTTTTTTTTTTGTATTGAAAATACTAATATGTTTTTCTTTCCACAGAAAAACACCATATTTCAGAATGTTTGGACCAAACATTCCAAATCTTCCATCAGTTATGCAAAAGGAAGAATTTATTTTGACAATTTCCGATGTTGTTTTAACAGGTAATTTTTAGTTACGTTAAAAGCTGACAAATTAATTATGTACATTCTTAGCAGAAAATAAACTCAGTCACAGTTCATTGCACTCCAGCTATTGCTTTCACTTTTAATAACTGAGTTTGGTATAATTTTATCGGAATACTTGTACTTTAACTCAATGAACTTAACTAATCTGTTAACTGATTTTCTTCAATAATAAGGTTAAATATAAGGTCATAGTTATTACTTTGCCTTTTATTTAATCTTTACAAAAACCTTCCAAAGTAGCTTTGTCTTCAAATGCCAGATACATGCTGGGATTGTGGAATCTCTTTGCTTGGTCACAAATCAGTCAGCCAAATTTAATTTGATTATTCCTCATGTACAACAATATTTAAATTGCATCTAGTTTCTGCCTTTCAAGAGCTAGAAGATTAAAAAACAAAACATTCTTACCGTCATTTCAGGTTAACATAGCGTGTACAGCCTCCCAAAGTGAACTTCTTGAATTTCTATACACATCTTTATTAATTCAAATTAAGTAATTGTAAGGCCAACCTTTTTGAGAACAAAGCTGCTAAATATTTTCTTCATAAACGGGGAGAGTCTACAGCTGCATTCATTACTTTTGGGAATTCAGAACCTGGCCACCAGGAGGAGGCAAAGACACCCCAGCCAAAGGCTTAAATGCCTCCCCCACTTCCTTCATCCCCCAGTCGTCTTTGCCTCTCATCACAGGAGGTTGGCAGAGAAGTGTCAGAAGATTTCTGTTTAGTCTATTATTGAGGGTAGTACTCTTTGGAATGGGACTGGAGTTTAAAGTAGACCTGTCAGCCTCTCAGTGAGGGCATGGATGAAAGTTAGAGTCCGGAGATGCAGGGAGAGTTTTTCTGCGAACATATCCCGACTCATATTAACAGCTCCATAAGCAATCAGTGTTGACGAGTTTTGCTGCCTGCTTTCTTCTCTCAAGTCCATGTCAGATCGACGCTACTATCTGTCACACTTGAAGGGCCGTGTTCCTGTTCCACGGCGTAGATTCCGGTAAGATCGTTTCATTTTACTTTTAATATGGAAATGTAATGTAATGAAGAAGAAGACAGGGTCTCAGTGGGACTCCTTTTATCTTATGGAATCAAGGGTTAATATCTCCTGAGGGGGGTTATTGAACAGGGGGGGACTTTAATTATGTTTGTTATGTGATTCTGTCTGCTAATGTGTAGTGATACTTGGGCTCGTGGCTATATTCGGAACATACCGGCCCTTTTTGCAGGCTGCGCAGTCTTTGCGGACTGGCGCACTTTTTCTTGGACTGCTCGGTGCACCTTGTGACCGGGCGTGGTCACGCTTCTGTTCTTCATTTCCGTATTCCTGACCGTGTGGCGACGGAGAGAGTCTATTTCGCTAGAGTCTGGGTCATAGGAGGTGGTGAGTGCCCCAGCAATTGGGGATGTAAGGTGCCGTTTATTTTTTGTCCATATTTACAATCTCTAAGTTATGGAGGATTCAGATTTTTTGGGTCCGGTTGGTGTGCCGAGTGGCTCACTCTTGTTTTCCATTACAAGTTATAGGGGGCCTTTCGTTCCTAGACGTCAGGCTGGTACTTGTTTATTCTTCTGGGGGCATCAGAGGGCATTGTGCTCAGTCCTAATTGTCCTATCCATGTTTAGCTGGCAGCGTTCCCGAAGTTCAGATCCTGCTAAGACGTACTCTGTAGGCTTCTGGGTTCTTTTGGTTTAGGTGCTAGAGTTTTTTTTCTCCTTCCCATAGTGGGTTGGAGGTTCAGAGGATTCCATGGTAATCCATGGTGCCAGGTTCAGATCGTCTCCTCCTTGAGGCTTCCTTTGGGTTGACCTCTTGGACTCTGTTTCCTTGATGATGGTACCTCTTCCTTGAGGTCGAGGCTGATTGGGCCTTTTGTCCCCTTTCCTTGGGGCTGGCTTTATGGTCATCGGTATCGGGAAGTTAGGGCCTTTTTTCTACTTCCGGGATCTCGTCTGCTCCCATATTTTTGGAGCTCTGCAGATTACATTGTCTCCTTTTTATTCCGGTGTTTGCGTTGCTTAGGTATTTTTGGTTTTCATCCACCAGGGGTAGTATGTTCGTTCAGTTGTCCTCGAGCCATAGGTGCTTCTGGGAAGGTGATCCTGAGAGGATCTTGGAGACTATTATCTTCTCAATCCTGATTTCTAGGTTTGAGCTCTGTTCTCTTGTACGTTTACCTTAGTCTTGGACTTAGTGGGGTTGTCCCTAGAGCCTTTAGGGGTCAACCAGAGTAGCTGTGTAGCTTTCATCGTTGCCTAGCACTCTTTAGGTTGGGAGTTTGAATCCCGCTGTGGGTGTCTTTAAAGCACTCTGTGTCTGTGGTGTCCAAGGTGCCTTGGATATGACTGTGATTGTATCGCCTGTGGTGCAAGGTCTGCTCCAGATGGGGTAACCCGGTGGTTCCTCAGGGGTTATTAGTTTCTTTAAAGCCGGTTCCGGGTGTCCGGGTTTTTTGTTCTTTGTCTTTAATGGACATTTTGGGGTTCTGTATCCAGATCCCTTAGGACTGGTTTGGGGCGGCACAGTTTCCCATTTCCGGGATATCTCCTGTTCCTACGGGCGGGTTTCTCTCTCTTATCGGAGAATTGGACATTTCTGCTAGGCTGGCCATAGTGGCCGTATGGTTCTTTCATTCTGTATTTGACCTTTTGAGTTCATCTACAGCTTTACACTTCATACCTGTGTGCGGGTGAGCTGTTCTGTTTTTGTTTCCCCTCCCTTTGGGGTGGACTTGGCATTCAACAGTATCTGCCTGGTGCTCGGAGGTCCTTTTTCTTCATCTCTCTGTGGGGTTGTCCCCCCTGCCTTGCGTGCAGGATGTCAGGCGATGAGCTGGTTTTCTTGTGACATGCCATTACTGTAGTTTCAGTAGAGGGCCTCCTTTTGGGAGTGTCCTTAGTCCTCGGGAAGGGATCTACGACTGGGTTCAGGAACCCAAGCTCTTTTTGGGGGGACTGGATCCCCTCCCTTTTCCTTCCTGAAGGTCTTGGTGATTCTGAGAATTTTAATTCCTTTGTCTTTTTGGACATTGCCAGTCGCTTTGGGGCTGGGTCCGTTGCCCGGAGTGAAGGTCAGGGATCTGTCCTGTCGAACTTTAACTCTGTATCATAGCTCTTGTGAGCCTTCCTTAGGTGGAAGGCTTCGCGGTGTATCCCTCCTTAGCAGGTAGTTTTGGTTCTGGGTACTATTCTTCCTTTCCTGCTTTTCTTGGGAAAGTATTGTTCTGCACTACTTGGAGTTTTTTTCTTTCTGAAGACCGTCCTGTGTAGTTTACTAGCTTGGTTAGCTAAGGTTGGTGACTTGTGCTCGCTTAGACCACCTTTGCAGCAGGAAGCCTATGGCTTTCAAAGGAGCATATTCAGATATTCTGCTGCTGTTTTTTGTGGCTCCTGGGGACGGTTTGTCTTTCGGTTGCTCTATTCTGGGTGCGAGTTCGCACTCTGCATAGGGGAGGGGTTATACCTTTTTCTCTTTAGTTTTCAGGGCTTTACTTGGTCCCTTGGAATCCATGCAGATAGGGGTCTGGGATTTCCTCCCATGCTCTGCTAGGTCGGTAGGGTCTTTTATCGGTTTTGCCCTGTTTCATCCTTGTTTACTCTCCTGGAGTTACCCTTGGGGTTTTTCTCTATTGCCCTAGTCCTTTTGTGTTTCTGGGGGTCCTTTGGGACTCCCTTATCTGAGTCCTTATTCTTCCCTTCTGGGAGAATGTGGATGTTCCCTTCTTTCTGGTCGGGGGTGAGTTTATTCGCGGGCTGAGAGCCTGCTGTACTTTGTCTCCTCAGGGGCTTTTGGGCTTGGTCGAGTCTAGTGATTCTGAGCGGTCTCTAGCAAGGACCTTTTCTGGTTCTAACTGTTGGGCAGTTACTTGTGCCTTTTCCTTTTGTCCCTTTCTGCTTCGGGTGAAGCATTTTTTCTTCTGTTATGTGTGATCAGTCCACGGGTCATCATTACTTCTGGGATATAACTCCTCCCCAACAGGAAATGCAAGAGGATTCACCCAGCAGAGCTGCATATAGCTCCTCCCCTCTACGTCAGTCCCAGTCATTCTCTTGCACCCAACGACTAGATAGGATGTGTGAGAGGACTATGGTGATTATACTTAGTTTTTATGACTTCAATCAAAAGTTTGTTATTTTACAATAGCACCGGAGCGTGTTATTACTTCTCTGGCAGAGTTTGAGGAAGAATCTGCCAGAGTTTTTTACTATGATTTTAACCGGAGTTGTTAAGATCATATTGCTGTTCTCGGCCATCTGAGGGAGGTAAAGGCTTCAGATCAGGGGACAGCGGGCAGATGAATCTGCATTGAGGTATGTAGCAGTTTTTATTTCTGAATGGAATTGATGAGAAAATCCTGCCATACCGTTAAAATGACATGTATGTATACACTTTAGTATTCTGGGAATGGTATTTCACCGGAACTACTCTGTTAAAGGTCACTAATCCTTTTATTAACTATTTATCATGTTAAACGTTTTTGCTGGAATGTAGAATCGTTTACATTGCTGAGGTACTGTGTGAAAATATTTGGGCATTATTTTCCACTTGGCAGCATTTTTTGCTTTTATTTATGACAGTTTCGTTTCTCTTCACTGCTGTGTGGGAGAGGGAGGGGCCGTTTTTGGCGCTCTTTGCTACGCATCAAAAAATTCCAGTCAGTTACTTTTATATTTCCTGCATGATCCGGTTCATCTCTGACAGATCTCAGGGGTCTTCAAACTTCTTTGAAGGGAGGTAAATTCTCTCAGCAGAGCTGTGAGAATTCTTAGAGTGACTGTGAATAAAAACGTTGCTTTGTGTTTTTTATGTCAAATTTAATTATTGTTATTTTACTAATGGGAACAAACCTTTGCTAAAAGTTGTGTTGTTTTAAAGTTGATGCTATAACTGTTTTTCAGTTCATTATTTCAACTGTCATTTAATCGTTTAGTACCTCTTTGAGGCACAGTACGTTTTTGCTAAAAAAGATTATAACCAAGTTGTAAGTTTTTTGCTAGTGTGTTAAACATGTCTGACTCAGAGGAAGATGTCTGTGTCATTTGTTCCAATGCCAAGGTGGAGCCCAATAGAAATTTATGTACTAACTGTATTGATGCTACTTTAAATAAAAGTCAATCTGTACAATGTGAACAAATTTCACCAAACAGCGAGGGGAGAGTTATGCCGACTAACTCGCCTCACGCGGCAGTACCTGCATCTCCCGCCCGGGAGGTGCGTGATATTATGGCGCCTAGTACATCTGGGCGACCATTACAGATAACATTACAAGATATGGCTACTGTTATGACTGAAGTTTTGTCTAAATTACCAGAACTAAGAGGCAAGCGTGATCACTCTGGGGTGAGAACAGAGTGCGCTGACAATGCTAGGGCCATGTCTGATACTGCGTCACAGCTCGCAGAGCATGAAGACGGAGAGCTTCATTCTGTGGGTGACGGTTCTGATCCAAACAGATTGGACTCAGATATTTCAAATTTTAAATTTAAATTGGAGAACCTCCGTGTATTACTAGGGGAGGTCTTAGCAGCTCTCAACGATTGTAACACCGTTGCAATACCAGAGAAGCTGTGCAGGTTGGATAAATATTTTGCGGTACCGGCGAGTACTGAAGTTTTTCCTATACCTAAGAGACTAACTGAAATTGTTACTAAGGAGTGGGATAGACCCGGTGTGCCGTTCTCACCCCCTCCAATATTTAGAAAGATGTTTCCAATAGACGCCACCACTCGGGACTTATGGCAAACGGTCCCCAAGGTGGAGGGAGCAGTTTCTACTTTAGCTAAGCGTACCACTATCCCGGTGGAGGATAGCTGTGCTTTCTCAGATCCAATGGATAAAAAATTAGAGGGTTACCTTAAGAAAATGTTTGTTCAACAAGGTTTTATATTGCAACCCCTTGCATGTATTGCGCCGATTACAGCTGCGGCAGCATTTTGGATTGAGTCGCTGGAAGAGAACCTTAGTTCATCTACGCTAGACGACATTACGGACAGGCTTAGAGTCCTTAAACTAGCTAATTCTTTCATTTCGGAGGCCGTAGTACATTTAACCAAACTTACGGCTAAGAACTCAGGATTCGCCATACAGGCACGTAGGGCGCTGTGGCTAAAATCCTGGTCAGCAGATGTTACTTCTAAGTCCAAATTACTTAATATACCTTTCAAGGGGCAGTCTTTATTTGGGCCCGGTTTGAAAGAAATTATCGCTGACATTACAGGAGGTAAGGGCCACGCCCTACCCCAAGACAAAGCCAAAGCTAAGGCTAGACAGTCTAATTTTCGTCCCTTTCGGAATTTCAAAACAGGAGCAGCATCAACCTCCACTGCACCAAAACAGGAAGGAGCTGTTGCTCGTTACAGGCAAGGCTGGAAGCCTAACCAGGCCTGGAACAAGAGCAAGCAGGCCAGGAAACCTGCTGCTGCCCCAAAGACAGCATGAACCGAGAGCCCCCGATCCGGGACCGGATCTAGTGGGGGGCAGACTCTCTCTCTTCGCCCAGGCCTGGGCAAGAGATGTTCAGGATCCCTGGGCACTAGAGATCATATCTCAGGGATACCTTCTAGACTTCAAATTATCTCCCCCAAGAGGGAGATTTCATCTGTCAAGGTTGTCAACAAACCAGATAAAGAAAGAAGCGTTTCTACGCTGCGTACAAGATCTGTTATTAATGGGAGTGATCCATCCGGTTCCGCGGTCGGAACAAGGACAAGGGTTCTACTCAAACCTGTTTGTGGTTCCCAAAAAAGAGGGAACTTTCAGGCCAATCTTAGATTTAAAGATTCTAAACAAATTCCTAAGAGTTCCATCGTTCAAAATGGAAACTATTCGGACAATTTTACCCATGATCCAAGAGGGTCAGTACATGACCACTGTGGATTTAAAGGATGCTTACCTTCACATTCCGATCCACAAAGATCATCACCGGTATCTAAGGTTTGCCTTCTTAGACAGGCACTACCAGTTTGTAGCTCTTCCATTCGGATTGGCTACGGCTCCAAGAATCTTCACAAAGGTTCTGGGTGCCCTTCTGGCGGTACTAAGACCGCGAGGGATTTCGGTAGCTCCGTACCTAGACGACATTCTAATACAAGCTTCAAGCTTTCAAACTGCCAAGTCTCATACAGAGTTAGTTCTGGCATTTCTAAGGGCGCATGGATGGAAAGTGAACGAAAAGAAGAGTTCTCTCTTTCCTCTCACAAGAGTTCCATTCTTGGGGACTCTTATAGATTCTGTAGAAATGAAGATTTACCTGACAGAAGACAGGTTAACAAAGCTTCAAAATGCATGCCGTGTCCTTCATTCCATTCAACACCCGTCAGTAGCTCAATGCATGGAGGTGATCGGCTTAATGGTAGCGGCAATGGACATAGTACCTTTTGCACGCCTACACCTCAGACCGCTGCAATTATGCATGCTAAGTCAGTGGAATGGGGATTACTCAGATTTGTCCCCTACTCTGAGTCTAAATCAAGAGACCAGAAATTCTCTTCTATGGTGGCTTTATCGGCCACACCTGTCCAGGGGGATGCCATTCAGCAGGCCAGACTGGACAATTGTAACAACAGACGCCAGCCTACTAGGTTGGGGCGCTGTCTGGAATTCTCTGAAGGCTCAGGGACTATGGAATCAGGAGGAGAGTCTCCTGCCAATAAACATTCTGGAATTGAGAGCAGTTCTCAATGCCCTTCTGGCTTGGCCCCAGTTAACAACTCGGGGGTTCATCAGGTTTCAGTCGGACAACATCACGACTGTAGCTTACATCAACCATCAGGGAGGGACAAGAAGCTCCCTAGCAATGATGGAAGTATCAAAGATAATTCGCTGGGCAGAGTCTCACTCTTGCCACCTGTCAGCAATCCACATCCCGGGAGTGGAGAACTGGGAGGCGGATTTCTTGAGTCGCCAGACTTTTCATCCGGGGGAGTGGGAACTTCATCCGGAGGTCTTCGCCCAAATACTTCGACGTTGGGGCAAACCAGAGATAGATCTCATGGCGTCTCGCCAGAACGCCAAACTTCCTCGCTACGGGTCCAGATCCAGGGATCCGGAAGCAGTTCTGATAGATGCTTTGACAGCACCTTGGAACTTCGGGATGGCTTATGTGTTTCCACCCTTCCCGCTGCTTCCTCGATTGATTGCCAAAATCAAACAGGAGAGGGCATCAGTAATACTAATAGCACCTGCATGGCCACGCAGGACTTGGTATGCAGATCTAGTGGACATGTCATCCTGTCCGCCTTGGTCTCTACCTCTAAGACAGGACCTTCTGATACAGGGTCCATTCAAACATCAAAATCTAACTTCTCTGAAGCTGACTGCTTGGAAATTGAACGCTTGATTTTATCAAAACGTGGTTTTTCTGAGTCGGTTATTGATACCCTGATTCAGGCTAGGAAGCCTGTTACCAGAAGGATTTACCATAAAATATGGCGGAAATACCTATACTGGTGCGAATCCAAAGGTTACTCCTGGAGTAAGGTTAGGATCGCTAGGATATTGTCTTTTCTACAAGAAGGTTTAGAAAAGGGTTTATCAGCTAGCTCATTAAAGGGACAGATTTCAGCTCTGTCCATCTTGTTACACAAGCGTCTGTCGGAAAATCCAGACGTCCAGGCTTTTTGTCAAGCTTTAGCTAGGATCAAGCCTGTGTTTAAGGCTGTTGCTCCGCCATGGAGTTTAAACTTAGTTCTTAACGTTTTACAGGGTGTTCCGTTTGAACCCCTTCATTCCATTGATATAAAATTGTTATCTTGGAAAGTTCTGTTTTTAATGGCTATTTCCTCGGCTCGAAGAGTCTCTGAGTTATCAGCCTTACATTGTGATTCCCCTTATCTGATTTTTCACTCAGACAAGGTAGTTCTGCGTACTAAACCTGGGTTCTTACCTAAGGTAGTCACTAACAGGAACATCAATCAAGAGATTGTTGTTCCATCCCTGTGTCCAAATCCTTCTTCAAAGAAGGAACGTCTTCTACACAATCTGGATGTAGTTCGTGCCCTCAAGTTCTACTTGCAGGCAACTAAAGATTTTCGCCAAACTTCTTCCCTGTTTGTCGTTTATTCTGGACAGAGGAGAGGTCAAAAAGCTTCTGCTACCTCTCTCTCTTTTTGGCTTCGTAGCATAATACGTTTAGCCTATGAGACTGCTGGACAGCAGCCTCCTGAAAGAATTACAGCTCACTCCACTAGAGCTGTGGCTTCCACTTGGGCCTTTAAGAATGAGGCCTCTGTTGAACAGATTTGCAAGGCTGCAACTTGGTCTTCGCTTCATACTTTTTCCAAATTTTACAAATTTGACACTTTTGCTTCTTCGGAGGCTATTTTTGGGAGAAAGGTTCTTCAGGCAGTGGTTCCTTCTGTATAATGAGCCTGCCTATCCCTCCCGTCATCCGTGTACTTTTGCTTTGGTATTGGTATCCCAGAAGTAATGATGACCCGTGGACTGATCACACATAACAGAAGAAAACATAATTTATGCTTACCTGATAAATTCCTTTCTTCTGTTGTGTGATCAGTCCACGGCCCGCCCTGTTTTAAGGCAGGTAAATATTTTTTAAATTATACTCCAGTCACCACTTCACCCTTGGTTACTCCTTTCTCGTTGATTCTTGGTCGAATGACTGGGACTGACGTAGAGGGGAGGAGCTATATGCAGCTCTGCTGGGTGAATCCTCTTGCATTTCCTGTTGGGGAGGAGTTATATCCCAGAAGTAATGATGACCCGTGGACTGATCACACAACAGAAGAAAGGAATTTATCAGGTAAGCATAAATTATGTTTTTTTGTCGGGAGTTTGGGTGTTTCAGGCTATGGTGCCCTCAGAATGGGCCGCCTTTTGTACCCGCCCGTTTTGCATTCAGTGTCCTCTATAGCTTGGGCTATTTTAAAAGTAATGAATGCAGCTGTGGACTCTCCCCGTTTATGAAGAAAAACTTAAATTATGCTTACTTGATAATTTTCTTTTCTTCAGACGGGGAGAGTTCACAGCTCCCCGCCCGCGTTTTTTATATGGGACGGCCATAATTTTTGTTTTTGTGCTTCTGGCACCTTTCTCACCCTGATATTTCTCCTACTGTTCCTTGTTCCCTCGGCAGAATGACTGGGGGATGAGGGAAGTGGGAGAGGTATTTAAGCCTTTGGCTGGGGTGTCTTTGCCTCCTCCTTGTGGCCAGGTTCTGAATTCCCTAAAGTAATGAATGCAGCTGTGGACTCTCCCCGTCTAAAGAAGTATTCTCATATCACCAAGAATTAACAAGATAGTAGAAAAAAGAACTATAAAACATGCGCAATGGCATTTTGTGGTAGGTTTTCACACATTTCAGTTATTAATAGTTAATTGAATGTACTGTCTTGTGATAGTGTGTGAGAAAACAAATCATGATGAAGCATGAACCCCTCTGCTCTGTGTTGAAGTACTGTATATGTGTGTGTATGTATATATCAGCGAGTATATATCACACTCGCTCTCAGCAGAGGAAATAACCAGAAACAGTCTTGACAAAGGTCCCTGCGAGGACCGAAACGACTGACTGAATTGATGAACTATTAATACATTTTGTGTTAACTAAGTCCTGTGAGTGCCTCTTCCTTTTCATGAAAGTTTTTTTATATATATATATATATATATATATATATATATATATATATATATACACACACCAGTGGATATAAAAAGTCTACACACCCCTGTTAAAATGTCAGGTTTCTGTGATGTAAAAAAATGAGACAAAGATAAATCATTTCAGAACTTTTTCTACCTTTTAATGTGACCTATAAACTGTACATCTCAATTGAAAAACAAACTGAAATCTTTTAGGTAAAGGGAAATAAAAATAAAAAAATAAAATAATATGGTTGCATAAGTGTGAACACCCTTTTATAACTGGGGATGTAGCTGTGCTCAGAATTAAGTAATCACATTCAAAATCATGTTAAATAGGAGTCCGTACACACCTGTCATCATTTAAAGTGCCTCTGATTAACCCCAAATAAAGTTCAGCTGTTCTAGTAGGTCTTTCCTGACATTTTGTTAGTCGCATCCTACAGCAAAAGCCATGGTCCGCAGAGTGCGTCTA
Source organism: Bombina bombina (assembly GCF_027579735.1). NCBI lineage: Eukaryota > Metazoa > Chordata > Amphibia > Anura > Bombinatoridae > Bombina > Bombina bombina. The sequence goes on from NC_069499.1 coordinate 449,344,254, forward strand.
AAGCATCAGAGGGATCTCATTGTTAAAAGGTATCAGTCAGGAGAAGGGTCATCATCAAGTGAAGAAAATATGGTACAACAGTGACATTACCAAGAACTGGATGTCCCTCCAAAATTGATGAAAACATGAGAAGAAAACTGGTCTGGGAGGCTGCCAAGAGGCCTACAGCAACATTAAATGAGCTGCAGGAATATCTGGCAAGTACTGGCTGTGTGGTACATGTGACAACAATCGCCCGTATTCTTCATATGTCTGGGCTATGGGATAGAGTGGCAAGACAGAAACCTTTTCTTACAAAAAAAAACATCCAAGCCCGGCTAAATTTTGCAAAAACACATCTGAAGTTTCCCAAAAGCATGTTGCAAAAGGTGTTCTGGTCTGATGAAACCAAAGTTGAACTTTTTGGCCATAATTCCAAAAGATATGTTTAGGGCAAAAACAACACTGCATATCACCAAAAGAACACCATACCCACAGTGAAGCATGGTGGTGCCAGCATCATGCTTTGGGGCTGTTTTTCTTCAGCTGGAACTGGGGCCTTAGTTAAGCTAGAGGGAATAATGAACAGTTCCAAATACCAAACAATATTGGCACAAAACCTTCAGGCTTCTGCTAGGAAGCTGAACATGAAGAGGAAGTTCATCTTTCAGCATGACAACGACCCAAAGCATACATCCAAATCAACAAAGGAATGGCTTCACCAGAAGGAGATTAAAGTTTTGGGATGGCCCAGCCAGAGCCAAGACCTGAATCCAATTCAAAATCTGTGGGGTGATCTGAAGAGGGCTGTGCACAGGAGATGCCCTCGCATTCTGACAGATTTAGAGTGTTTTTGCAAAGAAGAGTGGGCAAATATTGCCAAGTCAAGATGTGCCATGCTGAATAACTCATACCCAAAAACGACTGAGTGCTGTAATAAAATCAAAAGGTGCTTCTATAAAGTATTAATTTAAGGGTGTTCACACTTATGCAACCATATTATTTTATTTTTTTATTTCCCTTTACCTAAAAGATTTCAGTTTGTTTTTCAATTGAGTTGTCCAGTTTATAGGTCACATTAAAGGTGGAAAAAGTTCTGAAATGATTTATCTTTGTCTCATTTTTTTACATCACTGAAACCTGACATTTTAACAGGGGTGTGTAGACTTTTTATATCCACTATATATATACTTGTTTTATATTTATATATATATATATACACACACACACACACACACACACTCTATAAAATGTGATCATATTATATATTTCACCTTGCATTTTTTTCCAGCATTCCAACAAAGCCACAACAAATTTATGAAATGCCCAGGTGTTCAAAGTTAGAAAAAATTGAAGATGCATTATTGTGTGAAGGCCCGGTGGTAAGTTTGTAAACTATTATTGTTTTATTGTTTAATGGGACATTAAACTGATAGGTGCTTACCATGTTATTGTGTTTCCTCCTGTGAATGTCTTAAAAACGATTCTCTTATTTTATCCTAGTTCTGTTTAATGAAGTTTTGTCTTTATACTGGGTGTCGCCATCTAGGAATTGAAGTATCCTTGCACCCTGTGACAGAAGTGGTGCACATTCTGATTTCAGTGATATTGTTTTCTTTACAATTCGTATCGTGCACTCCAGTACACAATACAGTACGTTTTGGAATGGCTGCTTTGCTCTGTATTATGAGGGCTTTTTATATTTGTTATGCTACTTATAAACTGTAGAAAAACTGCAAAAATCTAACTCTTTTGCTTTCTATTGTGCAAATAGAAAGCCAAAGTTTGGGGCATATTCAGCTGGTGAAGAAAGTGGAGGTCTGGTGCCGCAGATCTGAAGTTAGTCCAGCTAATATGCCATAACTGTCCTGCTTTCTAACCAGGAAATCCCTTGGCAAATCACAAGCAACATAGCGGATATACCCAGTAAACATCAACCGCTGGTAAAGCCATTTGCTTGGAGAGGTGTGCAGAGGAGAAGTGTCAATGCTGCATAGGGTCAGTGTGAGAGGTTGCCATCTTATGTTAGGATGGTATTGCTGACTCACCTGCACTGCACCTCTTAGAAATGCCCCATCAAGTATTGGAATTACTTGTGTTAGACATGCTGAGAGATGTTCTTACTATTACAGCACAGCATCATTGTGAACACATAATTTATGCACTTATGAGGGGAACCCTGAAGGTCCAAACTCGCCTCGCTAGATTACATCTCTAACTTCATTGATCTAAACCTCCACATTACCTCAAGACTGAACTCAGGTGTACCTAGACACCTATCTCTCTCACTTTACTGTTTTACCAAACGCATATCTTCTAGTGGGGCCTCTTTTCTTTCTTACCGGTCACCATGTCTTAATCTCACAAAAATATATCCAAAGTAGCAGCGATAGTTAAACGTATAGTGGTAAATCACTTCAGCAATCCTGCAGTTACACTCCCTCTAGCCATGAACATCTAACTCACAGATGAAGCCTTGAAAGATCTACAAGCTGCACACACAACAATCACTCCTACATTATTATTAAATTCTCTTAAAACTCTACTGGATGCTCATCATGCCTTTTTCTCAGAAAAACATACTACAGCAATGACTGAATTGACAAAAGACGTTGCCTTAACAAATGAGAGATTGTATATCATGGAATACAAACAAGAAGACTTTTCTGTTGGACAAGCCAATCTCATGAACTATTCTTGCACCTTAGCCAGATCACATATCTGCACTAGAAGACAAGTTGGTAGCCATAGAGGACAGATCCCACTGTAATAATTTAAGGGGGGATACCTGAGGCTATTTCTACAACCAAACTCACCTCATATCTTACTGTTCTTTTCAGCCATTTGCCTCCACCTTAATCTGATACAGAACATTGCATTGATTAACTCATAGATCAGCTAGGCCTAAAGACATAATTGTCTGGCTGCACTTCTACACCTATAAAGAGATACTGCAAAAGGCTATTTTACAGAGACCTTCTTTGCCTTAATAAGAAAATGCAGATATAAAAATATTAGCAGATTTGTTGTCACGCCCTCTACAGCATAGGCGTAATTTCACAGAGATCAACAGGGCTTTGAGCAATCAGATTTGCTATGTATGGGGGTTTCCTACCAAACCGCTGTGTCAAAGGATAACGAAGTGCACACTGTTACTAATATATTACAAGGTACTAATCTTTTACAATTTTGAAACATTCCTCTGACTAATCCACCAACATTTGATTGCAGCCCTTTGCACAGTACTCTCTGTGGCATGGCCCGGAATTAGGATCCTATGCCCCAAAGGAAGAGGCAAAGCATTGAACCTGAATGACTATAAGAAATATCAGTTACACTACCCTCTTAGAGGAAAGGTATCAGTTTAACTGTTCAATTTTTCTACTTAAAGGGACAGTAAAGACCAAACTAAACTTTCATGATTCAGATAGGGCATGCAATTCTAGACAACTTTCCAATTTACTTTTATCATCAAATTTGCTTTGTTCCCTTGGTGGTATTTTTGAAAAGCTAAACCTAGCTAGGCTCAAACTGATTTCTAAACAGTTGAAAACCGCCTCTTAGCTCAGAGCATTTTGAAAGTTTTTCACAGTTAGACAGTGTTAGTTCATGTGTGTCATATAGATAACATTGTGCACACTCCCGTGAAGTTATTTAAGAGTCTTCACTGATTGACTACACTGCATGTCTGTCAAAAGCACTTAGATAAGGAGGCTGTCTGCAGAGGCTTAGATACAAGGTAATCACAGAGGTAAAAAGTATATTAATATAACTGTTGGTTATGCAAAAATGGGGAATGGGTAATAAAGGGATTATCTATCTTTTTAAATAAGAAAACTTTTGGTGTAGACTGTCCCTTTAAGTTTATGCGCACTATGTAATAAAGAAGTTGACTTTTGTTATTACAGGTTGAATTTATATTGAGGATAACATAATGCAGGATATGAGTTTACTAGGCCTACTGAAGTCTTCATAAACTGATAATAACTTTGGGAGAGGGCTCAGTCAGACAGCACAGTTAAATGTAAGAGAGTGGTGGGATATCCTGTAAGAAAATTATACCGTGTGCTTATCACTTCTCTATATACAGTATGTGTATAAATAAAGAGCAATAAGTGACACTAGAAACAATTTTTGGCAGAAGAGTTTCCAACTCAAAGAAAAATATTAAGTAAGCACAAGTCCCCCTTCTTGTATGCCACAGTATGTAACAAAATGCATAGTATATAAAACCAGCTTATTCTTTAATAAGAGAAACATTATAGCACATCTACAAAACGTATCTTGGGGACAAAGGACACTAATTTCTACATTCAGGCCCCTGATTAATGCATCAGACATTAGAGTCTTCATAAACCATAACAGAAAATACACATAGCAGTCCGTACATTGAAGTTACAATATGAGGGTTAAGAATAAAATACATGTCGGATGAGAGCAGTCTCACATATACTCAACTGTCCACATCTATACAGATGGTGAGAAAGATCAGCCTACAGAACAAAGTAGATTCCAGCCACCAAATATCTTAAGACCTTTATTTTCTTTTATATGGGTCCAAAGAAAGTACAACGTTTCAGGCCTGCCGATTGCATAGTCATGTATGTTCAAATCAGCCAATAGAATTTAAGCAGCTCTCATATTATTGGCTGATTTGGAAAAAATAAATATTTATTATTATTATTTTTAATTTATACAATTTATTTTAAATAGTAATGTTAGGTTCATTTATAGTTTATTCTTATTTTTTTAAAATTTCACAGGTAAGTTTTTATTTATTTTAAGGTGGTTATATTGTACTTTTAATTCAAAGTTAGTTTTTTTTTTTAGGTTTAGGGGATAATAGTTTAATTTAGTGTTTTGCGATGTGGGGGGCTGGCTGTTTAAGGGTTAATAGTTTTAGTTTAGTATTATCAATGTGGGGGGCCGGCAGTTTAATGGGTTATTAGATTTATTTTAGTAGAAGCAATGTGGGGGGCTGGCGGTTTAGGGGTTAATAGATTTATTTTAGTAGTATCAATGTGTGGGTCGGCGGTTTAGGGGTTAATAGATTTACTATAGTAGTAGCGATGTGAGGGGCTGGCGGTTTAGGGGTTAATAGGTTTATTTAGTGTTGGCTATGTGGGTGGGCGGCAGTTTAGGGGTTAATAGGTTTATTATAGTATTTGCGATGTGGGGGATGGCGGTTTAGGGGTTAATAGTGTAGTTTATGGGTTAGTGTACTTTGTAACATTTTTGTTATGAGTTTTGTGAAACATTTTTGTTTCACAAAATCCATAACTACTGGTCTCAGATAGTGGAATGGATCGCGGCAGTATAAGCTATAACGCTAACCTAATAGCCGGACCGTACAACCTGTTATACAGCACTATGAAAATCCCGCACTCAAAAGCCATTTTTTGAGTGCGGAATGGAGAGTTGCATAAAAGCTAAAACACTAGCAGAATTGGTGCACCGCCGCACTTGTAATACAGGAGACCTGCATATTCAGAGTGCAGTGCCCAATTTATCAGAGGTATAGCTGTATCGCATAACTTGTGATCTTGCTGATAGGTTGGTAAAGCTATATCTTATAGAAGAAATGAGAGAGTAGTATATACCACTTATAAACCTCACGGTGCCTCCCTCTTAACAAATTATATCTTACTAAAAAGGAGAGAGAAAAATATTAGAGAATGCAATAATCCTCTAAAAAAGAAAGGGAATAAAAACGGCACACATATGAGGTGAATTCAACAATTTATTAAACTAATATAGCATTTACAAAAGAAGTTTGCCCAAACATGCCCTGCCATCTCAAAAATGGAGCAGAAACATGCAACTACACCACTTTATACAAATTAAAACCAGAACTACATCTCATATCAATATAATACAAGCCTGTATCATTAAATCACACAATTAGTACCATTTCCTGTATCGGATAGCTATAAAATCCAAAACAGGTAGAGCTCTAATATATCACTTATACATGCAGAGGTAAAGTAACACCACAGAGCTGCATAAATATGTGATATATATATATATATATATATATATATATATATATATATATATATATATATATATATATATATATATATATATATATATATATATATATATACAGGGAGTGCAGAATTATTAGGCAAGTTGTATTTTTGAGGATTCATTTTATTATTGAACAACAACCATGTTCTCAATGAACCCAAAAAACTCATTAATATCAAAGCTGAATAGTTTTGGAAGTAGTTTTTAGTTATAGCTATTTTAGGGGGATATCTGTGTGTGCAGGTGACTATTACTGTGCATAATTATTAGGCAACTTAACAAAAAACAAATATATACCCATTTCAATTATTTACTTTTACCAGTGAAACCAATATAACATCTCAACATTCACAAATATACATTTCTGACATTCAAAAACAAAACAAAAAACAAATCAGTGACCAATATAGCAACCTTTCTTTGCAAGGACACTCAAAAGCCTGCCATCCATGGATTCTGTCAGTGTTTTGATCTGTTCACCATCAACATTGCGTGCAGCAGCAACCACAGCCTCCCAGACACTGTTCAGAGAGGTGTACTGTTTTCCCTCCTTGTAAATCTCACATTTGATGATGGACCACAGGTTCTCAATGGGGTTCAGATCAGGTGAACAAGGAGGCCATGTCATTAGATTTTCTTCTTTTATACCCTTTCTTGCCAGCCACGCTGTGGAGTACTTGGACGCGTGTGAAGGAGCATTGTCCTGCATGAAAATCATGTTTTTCTTGAAGGATGCAGACTTCTTCCTGTACCACTGCTTGAAGAAGGTGTCTTCCAGAAACTGGCAGTAGGACTGGGAGTTGAGCTTGACTCCATCCTCAACCCGAAAAGGCCCCACAAGCTCATCTTTGATGATACCAGCCCAAACCAGTACTCCACCTCCACCTTGCTGGCGTCTGAGTCGGACTGGAGCTCTCTGCCCTTTACCAATCCAGCCACGGGCCCATCCATCTGGCCCATCAAGACTCACTCTCATTTCATCAGTCCATAAAACCTTAGAAAAATCAGTCTTGAGATGTTTCTTGGCCCAGTCTTGACGTTTCAGCTTGTGTGTCTTGTTCAGTGGTGGTCGTCTTTCAGCCTTTCTTACCTTGGTCATGTCTCTGAGTATTGCACACCTTGTGCTTTTGGGCACTCCAGTGATGTTGCAGCTCTGAAATATGGCCAAACTGGTGGCAAGTGGCATCTTGGCAGCTGCACGCTTGACTTTTCTCAGTTCATGGGCAGTTATTTTGCGCCTTGGTTTTTCCACACGCTTCTTGCGACCCTGTTGACTATTTTTTTTTTTTTTTTTTTTTATAATTTTTATTGAGGTAAAATTTGGCATACATATATGGCATTAAAACACTTCAAAAAATACCATCAGAAGAAATACAATACAAAGCTGAGTATGCAATACATAAAATGTAAATACAAATGTCGCTAATAAGTTCCACTAATAATATAACTGGAATAAGGAAGAAATAGAGAGTATTCGTAGTGTTATGTAATCATATTTGTCAGTCATGCCAACAATAAAGTAAGCTTCCCCTTTTGTTTATTTAAGGGGCCACTCTTGGACCCCCAATCAAATAGGTTGTTTTATGACACAGGGAGGCTGCCTGTATTAGAAAGACCACTCATGGATCTTGTTCTATTTACCTCAGGTTTTAAATTTTTTATAGGTTTAACAAGGTCTTATACTGAAAACTTCTTTCATAGAGCCATATAAACATTTTCTACAATCAGGGTTTAGTTGAATAAATAATTATTGGGATGAATGTTGGGAGACTACACATCAGTGAAGTGAGCTTGCCATGAGAAACCCATAATTTTCAAAAGGTTACCCTGCTAAGGCGTATATCATTTTTATAGGTTTAACAAGGTCTTATGCTGAAAGCTTCTTTCATAGAACCATATAAAAATTTTCGACAATCAGGGTTTGGTTGAATAAATAATTGTTGGGATGAATGATGAGGAAACTACACATCAGTAAAGTAAACTTGCCATAAGAAACCCATAATTTTCAAAAGGTTACCCTGCCAAGGCTTATAGCCAACCAGCCATTTATTTATTGTGTAGGGGAGGCCCATAGAAGGATCTTATTGGAATTGAATTCTATCTTAAAGCTTAATATAAGGGATTGTAAACCATGGCACACTATGAGGTCTGATGATGCTAATAGGTGGGCCAACTTAATTTATCTTCAGAGGCATGAAAGCTAATTCTAACCAAATCTATTATGACTAAATGAAGACATTCAACTAAATGTTGGGGACCTCTAAACAAGATAGAGATTTGGCCACCGCACAATGTAGTCAGATTACTTTACTTTTTGATTGGGCCACATCCTATAAAGCAACTAATAATTATATAGAGAGCCCAAGACATGAACATTAAGTAGTCATTAATGGGTACAGGCATCATTCTAAATACTAGGATATATAAACTGAGTTTGGTCAATCTTGGTGCCTGTAACTGGCAATCAGTAAAGTGTTAAAATTTGGAAAACATAAATATGCAGATATAATACACTATAATAGGGAATGGTGGTAACATGGAGCTGCCCAAATATAGATAGCAAGAAAAAACAGCAAACAAGACGCCAGGGTAAGAGCCCAAACGTCTCTTCTTTCTTCAGTAGTCCTGATTCAGTCTAGGGTTATTGAAAAACACTGACCACAAAGTTATGTTAGAGAGGCCTCAATTGCTGTTAAGATATAGTACATGGATACGGTATATAGAGAGATTTTCCCCAATATGAAGGGTCCCAGATATCAATGTCAGCAAACCAGAAAGTTAATATCTGGAAAGTACAACAGAAATCAGCCTATTCCAGCTCTCACCTTTCGCCCATCTATAGCAATAGATAAACAAACAGAACCTCTCAGAGATGGACTGCAGAGGCTCCCTTTCAGTGGCCTTTTCGCCGCCTGAAGCTGGACACTGGATGGTTCTGTAATGAAGAAGCCATTGGGCTGTATGGACACAGGTCTCGGTGCGGCCATCCGCCATTGTGGAGCGTTATCAAGGGGTCCGGCGGAGGTATAATTAGAACTAGGCGCCCAGATTTCTGCTGCCAGCATGTGAGTGGAGCTGCTCAAAGCTGGGCATTCAGTGTTCTCAGGCATCGGGCACATTTGGCGCTCGGTAGTATGCGCGGCAGTTGCGGCCATGTTCTCTTGACAGCGCGGCTCCAGCTCTTCCAAACCATCTGTGGCGCCTGTTGGGGGTCCTTTGAGAGATGAGGGTAAATCATTAGATTCGGGCTGTTCCAAAGCTCCGACCTTACCCCACGTGGTAACTTTATTAAGCGATGCTTCATATGCCTGGAAATAGCCCTCTAGCAGGTAGTGGATATCTTCCATAATTCCCTAAGCGGTATCCATAGTAAATTCTGGCAAGGGTATGGGTAGTTAGTATAGGTGTAGAGACCCAGGTAGTCTGCTTGAAATTAGAGCACTAGGAGTGCCACGTAACGACAGGGCCCAGGGCGCACTACCGGGGGGTATAATGCAGGCCGAGATTGTAAAACGGCTCCAGGCGCTGATGCAGCAGCATTTCTTGAAGCACAAGGTAGGATAGATGCAGCGTCTATTATACAAGCTGGCTCCAACAAAATATTTAGTAGATCAATTGGCTGTAAGGAAAATTTCTGCATTTATCACAAGAAAGCTGTAGCAGCACACAACTATGCGACCAGCCCTGTTGACTATTTTGAATGAAACGCTTGATTGTTCGATGATCACGCTTCAGAAGCTTTGCAATTTTAAGAGTGCTGCATCCCTCTGCAAGATATCTCACTATTTTTGACTTTTCTGAGCCTGTCAAGTCCTTCTTTTGACCCATTTTGCCAAAGGAAAGGAAGTTGCCTAATAATTATGCACACCTGATATAGGGTGTTGATGTCATTAGACCACACCCCTTCTCATTACAGAGATGCACATCACCTAATATGCTTAATTGGTAGTAGGCTTTCGAGCCTATACAGCTTGGAGTAAGACAACATGCATAAAGAGGATGATCTGGTAAAAATACTCATTTGCCTAATAATTCTGCACTCCCTGTATATATATATATATATATATATATATATATATATATATATATATATATATTCTATATCAGTCACATATAGCAAAGTACAGGTAATAAAACATCAAATGAATTGTATCTAGCATCACAGGCATACATAGCCTTGCTTGAACAAACGGCAGGATACAATACAGATGAAATAATCCTCTTATAAATCCAATTTATAATAACCTGTGATCACAGAGTAAATGTATACAGTTTGGAACAAGACAGAGAAACATATACATATACATGAGCAAGCAAGCAAATATAAAGTTCATGCAATGCTAACAAAAGTTCATTCACCTGCTCCCTATGATGAATGTAGAAATAGGAGGGGTCAGCCTCCAAAAATCACCTGATTGGCCAGGCCGTGCTGTTAGCAAGACAAAGCAATCTTCATACTGAATACAATGTATCCGTTTGAATCAAAAGATATACTTTTAAGCAAATGATTGCAACTTTTAGGCGTGTGTGGGATACAAATCTGATCTTACCATAGATGTACCAAGCAGGCCATTCTGCTACACCATGTGTTCACACAGATAATAAACAACGCCTTACACTGGATACTTTGTTTGCAAATGCAGAAATCTTCGTAATGGATATTATATACCAGTTCTTACCAAGAGATGTACCTTAGGCAGCAAATTGCATAGTGAGCATATACAAAGTATACAGGTGATCTTACCACAGATGTACCAAACTTTATATAGCAAGCTATCAGTTCCACTCCACTTTATATTCACACAGGTAGTGAGCCACGCCTCACACTTAGTACTTTGTATGCTTTCTTACCAAGATGTACCAATAACGTGCTATATAAATATATACATATAAGTTTGTTTTGGAGAAAGGGCAATGAAATATGTTTGTATTAATCTGGTTGATTGACCTGCCCCTTTAAGAAAATAAGAAATAGCACATATTGGCTGGCCAATTGGATACCAGCAGGTGCTTTATAAGGAGGAGGTCCTATGATTGAAAGGTATGCCCTGATGAGCCCCTGAAACATGTTACTGTGGGGGTGAAACGTGCGTTGGCACTTGTGTGTGTTTTATCATGGAGAAGAGTCAACTATACTTCATGATATTCTATGTGTGAACTACTCTCATTTTTTACTACCTGTTATCATTGGTTTGTAACAGTGTGAGCAACTCTGCATTAAGTTGACAAAGCTGATACACTGCTGTGCTCCAAATGGTACATCTGTGGTAAGATTGCACAGTTTGTGATTTGCAGGTCTAGAGGTGTTATCCTACTGATTGGATGCACCTGTGGAGAGACCAGATGCACTGAGCTCAGCGTGGTGAATGCTGTAACTTTCCTTCTGTATGGCAATTTTGGAACAGAATGGACTGCATGACATAGGATGAATGGTACATCTATGGTAAGACCTATGCTATACCCTATGCATGCACGAAAATACAATCTTTGATGTGGATTATTGCTTTTATAGCACGTTATTGGTACATCTTGGTAAGAAAGCATACAAAGTGCTAAGTGTGAGGCGTGGCTCACTACATGTGTGAATATAAAGTGGAGTGGAACTGATAGCTTGCTATATAAAGTTTGGTACATCTGTGGTAAGATAACCTGTATACTTTGTATATGCTCACTATGCAATTTGCTGCCTAAGGTACATCTCTTGGTAAGAACGGGTATATAATATCCATTACGAAGATTTCTGCATTTGCAAACAAAATATCCAGTGTGAGGCGTTGTTTATTATCTGTGTTAACACATGGTGTAGCAGAATGGCCTGCTTGGCACATCTATGGTAAGATCAGATATGTATTCCACACACGCCTAAAAGTTGCAATCATTTGCTTAAAAGTATATCTTTTGATTCAAACGGATACATTGTATTCAGTATGAAGATTGCTTTGTCTTGCTAACAGCACGATAAATCAGGTGATTTTTGGAGGCTGACCCCTCCCATTTCTACATTCATCATAGGGAGGAGGTGAATGAACTTTTGTTAGCATTGCATGAACTTTATATTTGCTTGCTTGCTCATGTATATGTATATGTTTCTCTGTCTTGTTCCAAACTGTATACATTTACCTGTTTTGGATTTTATAGCTATCCGATACAGGAAATGGTACTAAATGTGTGATTTAATGATACAGGCCTGTATTATATTGATATGAGATGTAGTTCTGGTTTTAATTTGTATATAGTGGTGTGGTTGCATGTTTCTGCTCTATTTTTGAGATGGCAGGGCATGTTTGGGCAAACTTCTTTTGTAAATGCTATATTAGTTTAATAAATTGTTGAATTCACCTCATATGTGTGACGTTTTTATTCCCTTTCTTTTTTAGAGGATTATTGCATTCTCTAATATTTTTCTCTCTCCTTTTTAGTAAGATATAAAACCTATATCTTACCCCATCTTTTCTTGTTTTCCTCCGTTTTTTCTTTTCATAGGACAGGGCTCATCTTTTTGTTCCTCAATGTCCATCATCTGTGTAGCTCACAATGTTATAGAACTTAACTCTCTTATGAAGCAACGTTTATGCCACAGGTATCTACATCACTTACAAAAATTGTGTTTTTACAGGAGACCCATTGGGTGGCAGGGGCTCGACTCCCATTTGCGATCTGTCCTATACCGGGTACTGAAATTTGCTTCTTTTTCTCATGATATTCCAACAGTTATTTCAGCCAACGTTACACCACTCCTGCATACAGCCATGGAGAGCACCTCAGGTTGGGAGACCCCTGTATTTTCTGGTGGGCTAGGATATCAGCCTTTAATTTGAACCTCTTATCCAAACTCACTTAGTTATTCAGATGCCTACCAAACCCTGTCCTACCTGACCATTTCCAAAAGGTGTGTAATACACTCATCTAGAGATGAAAACACCCCAAAATAGCCATAAAAATACTACAACAACCAGTTGCGGCGGTAGGAGCAGCAGTTCCAAATTTGGCAGCGTACCACAAAACATCACATCTAGCTTGCATATTAGCTTAGGGAGTAATAGACTCTAAAAGCAAATAGATGGAGTTGGAGCAAGCCTCCATGATCAAGGGCATTTCTCTGTATGAATTACTGTGATTTCCAAAACATGCTTGCAGTCCGCATTTAACTTTAAACTATATCACCAGTTTCTAATCTGAAATGAAGGGAATTTGCAAAATCTCAAGTGTATCTCCCCATCTTTACCCTGTACATTCTCTTAAAGGATTGCTATTTGCATTACAGTATTCCCACCCTGACATGTGGAAGGGGTGTGGAGTGGAAACAGTGAGATACCTTTTCATAAATAATATACTATATATGACATCCCAGTTCCGCCACATTTTTTAGCACCTAGACAGTTAACTGACTAGGAGACCAATCCCACAAATGCTTACCACCTCCTAGATGCATCCACCCACTACTTTAGTCAAAACACTATATAATTGACTCTGGGAGGCTTTATTTAATTTCCTTGTGGCCCACCGATTTGTCTCAACTAAAAAAGCAATCCATTACACCACATTGTTTAAACTATACTTAAAGGGACATTGTACACTAGCTTTGTCTTTGCATAAATGTTTTGTAGATGATCCATTTATATAGCCCACCTGGGAATGTGTTTTTATTAACAATGTATAGTTTTGATTATTTTTTTAATAACATTGTGCTGCTTTTCCGACTCCAAACCAAGCCCCAAAGTATCAGATGCAGACCGAAGTCTACAAATTAGTGCTGCTTCTGTCTGTGTAATCTGTCTTTTTATGTGCAATGAAAGGGGAGTGTCTGGGAGCTCCTAAGTACGTTTTTAAAAGGTTTCATACTGGATTTTTAGATCAGTATCTCTGCATACGCTTCTTTATAGTAGTGTCCATTACATGCAGTTATATGACAATTGGTGTACATTGTCTCTTTAAAGGTCTTGACTTAATGGCACTCTCACTGATGTTGGAGGGGTTATGGCAGGGTGGACTCACTTGTGCATATTTGGTGGGAATGTTCCAAAATCCAAAACCTTTGGGCAGAGCCATTCTTATGCTGCTCGAAAATGGGTATTCTACACGATTGCCCCCATGCTGGTTTATTTAATCTTTTCTCTGAAAGATTGTCCCAACACCACCTTAATATCTGCATAGTCATTGGAACCAAACCTGTTGCCCCAAGTGGTCTCAGGTCCTTCGATTTTTTAAAATATGTGGAAGCAATGTATTGCAGCATTTTCACTGCTAATAATAATATTGATCTTCATTGTCTGACTTGTTAACTCTGGAGGGGGCTGTTTGGTAGAATTATTTATTTATTTTTTCTCCATATATTCCTTTTTATTCTGCTATGTAAATCTATTAACCTTTTGTGGAATCCAAAGATAACTCCACATTTTAATTTTCAAACTTCGATAATACAAGTCTCACTAGACAGTTTTGACTTTATTATTGATATGCACATTTTGCTCTTTGTACTTTGATTAATCCACATTTGAAACATTTGGTTCATTTACATATTGCTGTCACAGAAAACTTATAGCAACAATACGCACATACTAAGATAGTGGCACTCAATATAAAAATGCAGAGCTTTACAAACTGGGTTATGGTTCCAAAAACTGGATTATGATAACTACAGGTACAAGGGGAAAACAATAGCATGGTGAGTAATAATAATTCTAGTGTACTTGTACTCATCAGTTTAACGTTCCTTTCAAAGAACCAGACATTCAGTGTGCAGCTTTGCAGTTGTTCTATTTTGTTATTGCTAAACTTTTCATCTCATCTTTAATTAAAACAGGAACTGATGAATCCTTGGAACTATGGCGCCTAAATTATGCTTCTCTTTTCAATGCAAATGTTTTTTATTAAATTTTGCATATACAATCTTGACAACAATCACATATTACTGAACAGAGTATGATCACAGGACAAGTACTTTCATAAGATAAACAAAGAACAAATGCAAACATTAGTGAAACTTGACTGGTAGCGCCAAATGAAGAAAATTTAGTAGTATAACTGAAAACTTATTACACAGTGTGGCTTTTGTGAAAAAGATGGCACTATACCACTTATTAGAGATGATATCCCAGGAACTGCCCTAATCATCTAGAGTTGAGGTTCTGGAGGAGAATGTTATATTGAAATGACCAAGGTTTCTTCATAAATCTCCTGTCATGCCATTGTTTCTCCTACATTGTGAGCAGGTGAAGTTCCCTTTTCAGGGAATCCCCACAATATGAGGAAAATACATAGGGGCTGATTTCTCAAATGTCTGGTGGACATAATCCACTGTAGCAATCGATAAATGCCGACAGCATACACTGTCGGCATTTATCATTGCACAAGCAGATTTGCAGCCAATCGGCCGCTAGCAGGGAGTGTCAATCAACCCGATCGTATGAGATCGGGCGGATTGATGTCCGCAGCTTCTGAGGCAGCGAACGAGCTAAGGAGCAGCAGTCTTAAGACCGCTGCTTCTTAACTTCTGTTTCCGGCGAGCCTGAAGGTTCGCACAGAAACAGGAGTATGTGGCCCCATTCGGGCCGTGATAAATCGGCCCCATAGTCTGATGTATGCAAAATAGAGGGAAGGCATAAGATTGTGTTAAGAGGCCAATAAAGTAGGATTGAGGTAGGTTTTGTTTGCAGAGGTCTCCCACCTCACCATAACCATATTTTTTGGTTATTCTACATATGTCTATTTATATGTAGAATCAATATTCTGCCTGACTCTTAAGTTTCTTATATATTTGTCAGACTCTTTATAAAGTCATCCATTTTTTAGAAAAAAATAAAAAGGCACTGATGATTGTATTACCTATATGTATATACTGATGTATTTTCAGGAAATAGAGGGTGTATTTATAGCATACACAGGTTTTGGAGAACCAGAGTCCATGTACACTCTGGTAATACCTCTACAGATTTACTGTAACATTACATTATTTTTCCTACATGTGATTAATTGTCAAACAGTGTTTGCCTCTTTCTTATCTTGTCATAGCTGAGTGCTGACCTACCTTCTATTGTATTCATATATATACAGTATTTTTTTTTTTGTATTGCAAATATATTACATTCTTTGTGACATTAGAGATTTATCAGCTTCTAATTTAGGAGCTATAAAGATAATTTGAAAAGCAAAACGTAGATGCCTTTCTAAGTAGCAAGTGCCTGGGTATGTGATTAAATATCACAATCTGATTTTGTAGAGATTTGTTATAAGAACAGGAAAAACAAAGAACACAGAATGTGTAATATAGTGCATGAATCACAGGAGACACCAACCTAACAATAGAAACAAGATTCAAGAGTGTGGAGCAAGCTGGATATTCTCAGCAGACCAGCTCACTGTCCTGTGGGAGATAGCTTCAAATATCAGCAATGCATTTAGTGGGTAATTGTAGCATCCCAATAAAAGGTGCAGGAATCATAAAATGTATTTAAAGCAAAATGGCACAGGGGCAAGCGGTTCTCTAGTAGTTACCATCCCAGAGGCAGAACTTTACTTTCTGCGATGAGATTTTTTTTAGTGAAAATTTTTCTGCAGGTCATTTTTAAATAAAATTCAATTTTAAATTAGACAGTTACACTAAGGCACCAGTTCAATTCCAATGTGTTGGTTAAAGGGACAGTTTACTCAAAAAATTTCTCCCCTTTAATTTGTTCCCAATGATCCACTTTACCTGCTGGAGTGTATTAAATTGTTTACAAGTAGCTCCTTTACCCTCATATTGGCATTTGAAATAGTTGATTTAACATGTGGTATCCCCACCTATTCTGAAAGTTTGTGGCCGCAGGTCCAAGCTATAGATAAGCTTTGTAAACACAGCCAGCAGAAGAAATTACACTCCCAGTGGGCTATAGCAGAGATAAGGTAATAAAATGTTAATTTTCCATTGTTTTCTCCAAGTACTGGTGATTGTTTTATGGACAGATATAAGATAAAGAAGCAAGTATATGTACACAATGTGATACAGTAATGAGATCCGATTATGCCTACAAGCTCAACCCATTTTATTAGGTTGTGGCTTCAAAACACAAAATCAGAGCTTTAATATACAGAAATAAACCTTAAAAAGCTAATTTTCATACATTTTTTACTCTGCAGTTGGTAAAAAAAGCAATTGTAAACACATTAAGGGGAAAACTATTTTACAGTATACTGTCCCTTTAACTGAAGAATAAAGCCATTTTGAATGATTTATATATAGTGCAGTAGTTAAAAATTGCATTGCAAATTAGCTGCATACAAAAAAAGACATTTTAAAATGTCTCTTTAATAATTTTGTTTCCTTTTCTCTTGGTCTAACATAGAAATGTAGTAATAAAAAGATGCAGTGCTCTTTCATTTAGAATAAACAGACTGGGAAATATCTGAGAGCCAATCAACAAGCAATGCGCTGCTGCTTTGCAGCGCTACTGCATATTTGACTGCTCACTTCAAACAGCACTTTGCCCTGTATGCACTGTGTTAAGGAAAATTGACACAGTGCAGCCAGAGCACATCTCTGTTTGAAGAGAACTGTCTAATGTGGAGCAGCACTACAAAGTTAAAGCGCTCACAGTTCCTGCATGTGTCCCGTTCTTTCTGCAGACATGCTGCATTTTCTGTGATGACATCTCACATCACTGTATGTTCTGCCTTGGGGGTTACCATCATACGCATTATTGCGCCTAGAAATCCTTGCGAGTCTTCTCTCATTTATTGCTCAATTTTCGCTTTCTAAGTTATTTGTTTTCTTAATGCTGGTCTTTATGATTGGTCTATGTCATGGATGAAGAGCTGTCTATAGTATGATTGGAGAACATTTGGGGAATTTATGTAGCTTTTTTAATTTTGGATATTTTTGTTTTTTCTTCTGATTTTATTTCTCTGCTAGTGCACTCCCTATATTCTACTTAGTGTGGTTTATTTCATGATGTTTAACAAGTTTGAAAATGTTGTTTGTTTGTTTATATTTGTTATCGGTATAATCATTTTTTTTATGCTTTAAAAGTATTTATTATTTGTTATTCAGGGCGAATCACTACCTCAGAAATCTGACTACACACCCTCCTTAATAGCTGTCACTGGTCACAACTGGCTATTGCGTCTTTCTGCGCATACTGGAGAAACACTTGAAAAGGTTTATCTGGGTTCATATAGGAAATTCAGGTAAAATAAACTTGTGTCTTTGCTTTTTAAAATAAATATTTTACAGGAACAAGCAGGAAAATTAATACGTGCAGGGGTGTGAAAATGTTGCAATAGTTTACCAGTCGGGGAAAAAGGGTACTAGTCCACTCAGCAAAAGTAAGTAGTCTAGTCAATTGTAAATATAGGGGAAATAAGATACGTTTCTTCCTCGGCCACTGTATTATCTTAGGCCTAGATTTAGAGTTGGGCGGTAGCCGTCAAAACCAGCGTTAGAGGCTCCTAACGCTGGTTTTTACCGCCCGCTGGTATTTGGAGTCAGTCAGGAAAGGGTCTAACGCTCACTTTGCAGCCGCGACTTTTCCATACCGCAGATCCCCCTACGCCATTTGCGTATCCTATCTTTTCAATGGGATCTTTCTAACGCCGGTATTTAGAGTCGTGGCTGAAGTGAGCGTTAGAAATCTTAATGACAAAACTCCAGCCGCAGAAAAAAAGTCAGTAGTTAAGAGCTTTCTGGGCTAACGCCGGTTTATAAAGCTCTTAACTACTGTACTCTAAAGTACACTAACACCCATAAACTACCTATGTACCCCTAAACCGAGGTCCCCCCACATCGCTGCCACTCTATTAAAAATTTTTAACCCCTAATCTGCCGCTCCGTACACCGCCGCCAGCTACGTTATCCCTATGTACCCCTAATCTGCTGTCCCTAACATCGCCGACCACTATGTTATATTTATTAACCCCTAATCTGCCGCCCCCACTATCGCTGACCCCTGCATATTATTATTAACTCCTAATCTGCCGCTCCGTACACCTCCGCCAGCTACGTTATCCCTATGTACCCCTAATATGCTGCCCCTAACATCGCCGACCACTATGTTATATTTATTAACCCCTAATCTGCCCCCCACAACGTCGCCTCCACCTACCTACAATAATTAACTCCTAATCTGCCGACTGGATCTCACTGCTACTATAATAAATGTATTAACCCCAAAAGCTAAGTCTAACTCTAACCCTAACACCCCCCTAACTTAAATATAATTTAAATCTAACAAAATAAATTAACTCTTATTAAATAAATTATTCCTATTTAAAGCTAAATACTTACCTGTAAAATAAACCCTAATATAGCTACAATATAAATTATAATTATATTGTAGCTATTTTAGGATTAATATTTATTTTACAGGCAACTTTGTAATTATATTAACCAGGTACAATAGCTATTAAATAGTTAATAACTATTTAATAGTTACCTAGTTAAAATAATTACAAAATTACCTGTAAAATAAATCCTAACCTAAGTTACAATTAAACCTAACACTACACTATCAATAAATTAATTAAATACAATACCTACAATTATCTACAATTAAACCTAACACTACACTATCAATAAATTAATTAAATACAATACCTACAAATAAATACAATGAAATAAACTAACTAAAGTACAAAAAATAAAAAAGAACTAAGTTACAAAAAATAAAAAAATATTTACAAACATTAGAAAAATAAATTTAAACTAATTACACCTACTCTAAGCCCCCTAATAAAATAACAAAGCCCCCCAAAATAAAAAAATGCCCTACCCTATTCTAAATTTACCTTACCAGCCCTGAAAAGGGCCCTTTGCGGGGCATGCCCCAAAGAATTCAGCTCTTTTGCCTGTAAAAAAAAACATGCAATACCCCCCCCCAACATTACAACCCACCACCCACATACCCCTAATCTAACCCAAACCCCCCTTAAATAAACCTAACACTAAGCCCCTGAAGATCTCCCTACCTTGTCTTCACCACGCCGGGTTCACCGATCGATCCAGAAGAGCTCCTCCGATGTCTTGATCCAAGCCCAAGCGGGGGGCTGAAGATGTCCATGATCCGACTGAAGTCTTCATCCAAGCGGGAGCTGAAGAGGTCCATGATCCGGCTGAAGTCTTCTATCAAGCGCCATCTTCAATCTTCTTTCTTCCGGATCCCTGTTCATCCCGCCGACGCGGAACATCCATCTTCACCGACGACTTCCCGACGAATGACGGTTCCTTTAAGGGACGTCATCCAAGATGGCGTCCCTCAAATTCCGATTGGCTGATAGGATTCTATCAGCCAATTGGAATTAAGGTAGGAAAATTCTGATTGGCTGATGGAATCAGCCAATCAGAATCAAGTTCAATCCGATTGGCTGATCCGATCAGCCAATCAGATTGAGCTCGCATTCTATTGGCTGTTCCGATCAATAAGCGTAAGGTTAGGGGTGTTTAGACTCGGGGTACATGTTAGGGTGTTAGGTGCAGACTTAGGAAGTGTTTCCCCATAGGAAACAATGTAGCTGCGTTAGGAGCTGAACGCTGCTTTTTTGCAGGTGTTAGGTTTTTTTTCAGCTCAAACAGCCCCATTGTTTCCTATGGGGAAATCGTGCACAAGCACGTTTTTGAAGCTGGCCGCGTCCGTAAGCAACGCTGGTATCTAGAGTTGCAGTGGCGGTAAATGTGCTCTACGCTCCCTTTTTGGAGCCTAACGCAGCCCTTCTGTGAACTCTAAATACCAGCGGTATTTAAAAGGTGCGGGAGAAAAAAAGCACGCGTAGCTAACGCACCCCTTTGGCCGCAGAACTCTAAATCTAGCCGTTAGTCTCAGAGTATTTAAAGATTTCTGTCCCTGAATATGTGTATAGTGACCTCCAGTCCAGCATCATTCAGTTTGGCAGCATTGTGCTTTAAACTTTAAGAAGAATTTAGTCAATACTAAAACTATATCTTCAAGTGTTTTTAGCCTCTTTAAAGGAACATACAATGAAAAACTGAGATGTGTATGGGTGCATTTCAGTTTTCATTAGAACACAAGAAGAGGCCCAGTGTCCCTAACCTTTTATGATAAAAGAGGATGTTTAGCACCATATTTATTAAGATTTAGACTGTATGCAGACTTTATTGAAATGTCACCTATGTGTCTTGCATCTGAGCTTATTTACATAGAGCACAATATAGTACAAGAATCTCCCTTTTTTATTATTATTATTATTATTATTATTATCAGGTATTTGTAGAGCGCCAACAGATTCTGCAGCGCTTTAAACATAGACGGTTTACAAGATAACATTTAAAGGGATCAAATGGGTAAAGGGTATTATATGAGGATGTGCGCTGTCTGGCACATTGTCATAAACCATATCCATTTAAAAATCACTGTTAAAACATTTATTTCAATCGGCCGTCTGTAGCTCAGTGCATGGAGACAATCGGACTAATGGTAGCGGCAATGGACATAGTCCCTTTTGCACGGATACACCTCAGACCACTGCAACTATGCATGCTCAAACAGTGGAATGGGGATTATGCAGATTTGTCTCCTCAAATACAGTTGGACCAGGGGACCAGAGATTCTCTTCTCTGGTGGTTGTCTCAGGATCACCTGTCTCAGGGAATGTGTTTCCGCAGACCAGAGTGGATCATCGTAACGACCAACGCCAGTCTGTTGGGCTGGGGTGCTGTCTGGGACTCCCTGAAAGCTCAGGGCTTATGGTCTCGGGAAGAAGCTCTTCTCCCGATAAACATTCTGGAACTGAGGGCGATATTCAACGCTCTTCAGGCATGGCCTCAGCTAGCTGCGGCCAAATTCATCATATTTCAGTCGGACAACATTACGACTGTAGCTTACATCAACCATCAAGGGGGAACAAGGAGTCCCCTAGCAATGATGGAAGTAACCAAAATAATCAGGTGGGCGGAGGATCACTCTTGCCATCTCTCAGCAATTCACATCCCAGGAGTAGACAACTGGGAAGCGGATTTTCTAAGTCGTCAGACTTTTCATCCGGGGGAGTGGGAACTCCACCCGGAGGTATTTGCCCAGCTGACTCAGCTATGGGGCACTCCAGAATTGGATCTGATGGCGTCCCGTCAGAATGCTAAACTTCCTCTTTACGGGTCCAGGTCCCGGGATCCCCAGGCAGTGTTGATAGATGCTCTAGCAGCGCCTTGTTCCTTCAATCTGGCCTATGTGTTTCCACCGTTTCCTCTATTTCCTCGTCTGGTTGCCAGAATCAAGCAGGAGAGGGCGTTTGTGATTCTAATAGCGCCTGCGTGGCCACGCAGGACTTGGTATGCAGACCTAGTGGACATGTCATCCGTTCCACCATGGACTCTGCCAATGAGGCAGGACCTTCTACTTCAAGGTCCTTTCAAACATCCAAATCTAATTTCTCTGCGTCTGACTGCTTGGAGATTGAACGCCTAATTCTATCTAAGCGTGGTTTCTCTGAGTCGGTTATCGATACCCTGATTCAGGCTAGAAAGCCTGTCACCAGGAAAATCTACCATAAGATTTGGCGAAAATATCTTTGTTGGTGCGAATCCAAGAGTTACTCATGGAGTAAGATTAGGATTCCTAGGATATTGTGCTTTCTCCAAGAAGGATTGGAGAAAGGATTATCAGCTAGTTCCTTAAAAGGACAGATATCTGCTTTGTCTATTCTTTTACACAAACGTCTGGCAGAGGTACCAGACGTTCAAGCGTTTAGTCAGGCTTTAGTCAGAATCAAGCCTGTTTATAGGCCTGTGGCTCCACCATGGAGTCTGAATTTAGTTCTTTCAGTTCTGCAAGGGGTTCCGTTTGAACCTTTATATTCCATAGATATTAAACTTTTATCTTGGAAAGTTTTGTTCTTGGTAGCTATCTCTTCTGCTCGAAGAGTTTGAGTTATCTGCTTTGCAGTGTGACTCACCTTACTTGGTGTTCCACGCAGATAAGGTAGTTTTGCGTACCAAACCCGGTTTTCTTCCTAAGGTTGTGTCTAATAAGAATATTAATCAGGAAATTGTTGTTCCTTCTCTGTGTCCTAATCCTTCTTCGAAGAAGGAACGTCTGTTACACAATCTTGATGTGGTTCGTGCTTTAAAGTTCTATTTACAAGAAACTAAGGATTTCAGACAAACAACTTCAGTGTTTGTCATCTATTCTGGTAAGAGGAGAGGTCAGAAGGCGACTGCTACCTCTCTTTCCTTTTGGCTGAAAAGCATCATCCGTCTGGCCTATGAGACTGCTGGCCACCAGCCTCCTGAAACAATTACTGCTCATTCTACCAGAGCAGTGGCTTCCACATGGGCTTTTAAAAATGAGGCTTCTGTTGAACAGATTTGTAAGGCAGCGACTTGGTCTTCGCTGCATACTTTTTCCAAATTTTCCAAATTCCATACTTTTGCTTCTTCGGAGGCTATTTTTGGGAGAAAGGTTTTACAAGCAGTGGTGCCTTCCGTTTAAGGTACCTGTCTTGTTCCCTCCCTTCATCCGTGTCCTAAAGCTTTGGTATTGGTATCCCACAAGTAAAGGATGAATCCGTGGACTGGATACACCTTACAAGAGAAAACAGAATTTATGCTTACCTGATAAATTACTTTCTTTTGTGGTGTATCCAGTCCACGGCCCGCCCTGGCTATTAAGTCAGGTAGATTTTTTTGTTTAAACTACAGTCACCACTCCACCCTATGGTTTCTCCTTTTTCTTCCTAACCTCCGGTCGAATGACTGGGGGGTGGAGCTAGAGGGGGAGCTATATGGAAAGCTCTGCTGTGTGCTCTCTTTGCCACTTCCTGTTAGGAAGGAGAATATCCCACAAATAAAGGATGAATCCGTGGACTGGATACACCACAAGAGAAAGTAATTTATCAGGTAAGCATAAATTCTGTTTTTGTATTTCATACGTAGAAAGTGAAATACTTTATTTTAATATATTATATTATAGATGTGTTCCGTAATGCATATATTCAAGCGTTAACACTATACTTCAGGTCTCCAGAATCTTTACATTTTCCAGCAATATATTGTGTTGCGCCCACACTTAAAGGTGCATAATAGTCAACTACTATTGACCCTAGACTACTGTGGGCCAGATTACGAGTGGAGCATTTGAATCCATATTACAAGTGGCATGCTGTTTAAAGTGAAAGTAAACTCCAGAATTTTTATAGTTTAAAAAGATAGATAATCCCTTTATTACCCATTCCCCAGTTTTACACAACAAACATGGTTAAATTAATATACTTTTTACCTCTGTGATTAACTTGTATCTAAGCCTCTGCAGACTGCCCCCTTATTTCTGTTGTTTTGACAGACTTGCATTTTAGCCAACCAGTTCGGACTCTTATGTAATAACTCCACGGGAGTATGCACAATGTTATATATATATATATATATATATATATATATATGACACACATGAACTAGCGCTGTCTAGCTGTAAAAAAAACTGTCAAAATGCAATGAGACAAGAGGTGGCCTTCAAGGGTTTAGAAATTAGCATCTGAGCCTACCAAGGTTTAGCTTTCAACAAAAAATACTAAGAGAACAAAGCAAATTTCATAATAAAAGTAAAGTGTAAAGTTGTGTAAAATTGCATCCCCTATCTGAATCATGAAAGTTTAACTTTAACTAGACTGTCCCTTTAAAGAACCACAAATTTCTTTCATGTAATTAGCAAGAGTCCATGAGCTAGTGACGTATGGGATATACATTCCTACCAGGAGGGGCAAAGTTTCCCAAACCTCAAAATGCCTATAAATACACCCCTCACCACACCCACAATTCAGTTTTACAAACTTTGCCTCCCATGGAGGTGGTGAAGTAAGTTTGTGCTAGATTCTACGTTGATATGCGCTTCGCAACAGGCTGAAGCCCGGTTTTCCTCTCAGAGTGCAGTGAATGTCAGAGGGATGTGAAGAGAGTATTGCCTATTTGAATGCCATGGTCTTCCTCTAGGGGATCTATTTCATAGGTTCTCTGTTATCGGTCGTAAAGATTTCTTCTCCTACCTCCCTTTTCAGATCGACGATATACTCTTATATACCATTACCTCTACTGATTCTCGTTTCAGTACTGGTTTGGCTATCTACTATATGTAGATGAGTGTCTTAGGGTAAGTAAGTCTTATTTCTATTTATGACACTCAAAGCTATGGTTGGGCACTTTATATGTAAAGTTCTAAATATATGTGTTTAAACTTATATTTGCCATGATTCAGGATAATCAGTATTCCTTCATTCAGACTGTCGGTTTCATTTTTTTGGGAAAATGCATATAAATTTTATTTTTCTTACCGTAAAATTTTCAATTGACTTTTTTAAAAAAAATTGCGGGCTGTTAGGCTCGTGGGTGCAGAAAATGCTTCTATTTATTGCGTCATTCTTGGCGCGAGACTTTTTGGCGCAAAAATTTAGTCATTTCCGGCGTCATAGTTGGTGCCGGACGTTTTCACCTAATTGCGTCATTTTTGACGTATGTGTATTGTGGACGGTTTTTTTTCAGTCTCACTTTTCACTTGTTTCATTTTGCATTTTTTCCCATTCCTGAAACTGCCATTTAAGGAATTTGATAATTTTGCTTTATATGTTGTTTTTCTTTTACATATTGCAAGATGTCACTACCTGACCCTGGATCAGAATCTACTTCTGGAAAAGCGCTGCCTGATGTCGGTTCTACCAAAGCTAAGTGCATTTGTTGTAAACTTTTGGTAACTGTTCCTCCGGCTGTAGTTTGTGTTAGTTGTCATGATAAGCTATCCAATGCTGATAATATTTCCATTAGTAATAATCCATTACCTGTTGTTGTTCCTTCAACATCTAATGTTTAGGATGTTCCTGTTAATGTTAAAGAATTTGTTTCTAATTGTATTCGGAAGGCTCTGTCTGTTATTCCTCCTTCTAGTAAACGTAAGAGGTCTTTTAAAACCTCACATATTTCAGATGAATTTTTAAATGACCGCCATCATTCTGACTTATCTTTTTCTGATGAGGATCTATCTGGTTCAGAAGATTCTACCTCAGATATTGACACTGATAAATCTTCATATTTGTTTAAGATGGAGTTTATTCGTTCTTTACTTAAAGAAGTGTTGATTGCATTAGATATGGAGGGGTCTAGTCCTCTTGATATTAAAACTACTAAGCGTTTAAATTCAGTTTTTAAACCTCATGTAGTTATTCCAGAAGTTTTTCCAGTTCCTGATGCTATTTCAGAAGTAATTTCTAGGGAATGGAATAGTCTGGGTACTTCATTTACTCCTTCTCCAAGGTTTAAGAAATTGTACCCTTTGCCATCTGATAAATTAGAGTTGATGGGGCTATCTCTACTCTTGCTAAACGTACTACTATTCCTACGGCAGATAGTACTTCGTTTAAGGATCCTTTAGATAGGAAGCTTGAATCCTTTCTAAGGAAGGCTTATTTATGTTCAGGTAATCTTCTTAGACCTGCTATTTCTTTGGCTGATGTTGCTGCAGCTTCAACTTTCTGGTTGGAGGTTTTAGCGCAACAAGTGTCAGACCATAATGCTTATAGCATTGTTAAACTCCTTCAACATGCTAATAACTTTATTTGTGATGCCATTTTCAATATCATTAGAATTGATGTCAGGTATATGTCTTTAGCTATTTTAGCCAGAAGAGCTTTATGGCTTAAGTCTTGGAATGCAGATATGACTTCTAAGTCAACTTTGCTTTCTCTTTCTTTCCAAGGTAATAAATTATTTGGTTCTCAGTTAGACTCAATAATTTCAACTGTTACTGGGGGGAAGGGAGCCTTTTTACCTCAGGATTAAAAATCTAAAGGTAAAAATAGGGCTGCTAATCGTTTTCGTTGCTTTCGTCAGAATAAGGAACAAAAGTCTGACCCTTCCTCTAAAGGAACAGTTTCCGTTTGAAAATCTTCTCCAGTCTGGAATAAATCCAAGCCTTTTAGAAAGTCAAAACCAGCTCCCAAATCCGCATGAAAGTGCGGCCCTCATTCCAGCACAGCTGGTAGGGGGCAGGTTTGATTTTTCAAAGATGTTTGGATCAATTCGATTCAAAGTCTTTGGATTCAGAACATTGTTTCACAAGGGTACAGAATAGGTTTCAAGGTAAGACCGCCTGTGAGAAGATTCTTTCTTTCACGCATTCCAGTAAACCCAGTAAAGGCTCAAGCGTTTCTAAAATGTGTTTCAGATCTGGAGTCAGCTGGGGTAATTGTGCCAGTTCCAGTTCTGGAACAGGGCCTGGGGTTTTATTCAAATCTGTTAATTGTTCCAAAGAAAGAGAATTCTTTCAGACCAGTTCTGGATCTAAAAATATTGAATCGTTATGTAAGGATACCAACAATCAAGATGGTAACTATAAGGACTATTCTGCCTTTTGTTCAGCAAGGGCATTATATGTCCACAATAGACTTACAGGATGCATATCTTCATATTCCAATTCATCCGGACCATTATCAGTTCCTGAGATTCTCTTTTCTAGACAAGCTCTTCCTTTTGGCCTAGCAACAGCTCCAAGGATCTTTTCGAAGGTTCTCGGTGCCCTTCTTTCTGTAATAAGGGAGCAGGGTATATTTCCTTATTTGGACGATATCTTGGTACTTGCTCAGTCTTTACATTCTGCAGAATCTCACACGAATCAACTTGTGTTGTTTCTTTAAAGACATGGTTGGAGGATCAATTTACCAAAGAGTTCCTTGATTCCTCAGACAAGGGTAACCTTTTTTGGGTTTCCAAATAGATTCAGTGTCCATGACTTTGTCTCTAACAGAAAAGAGACGTCTGAAATTGGTTTCAGCTTGTCGAAACCTTCAGTCTCAATCTTTCCCTTCGGTACCTTTGTGCATGGAAATTTTAGGTCTCATGACTGCTGCATCGGACGCAATCCCTTTTGCTCGTTTTCACATGAGATCTCTTCAGCTTTGTATGCTGAACCAATGGTGCAGGGATTATACAAAGATATCACAATTAATATCCTTAAATCCCAATGTTCGATCTTCTCTGACTTGGTGGTTAGATCACCATCGTTTAGTTCAAGGGGCCTCTTTTGTTCGTCCAACCTGGACTGTGATCTCAACAGATGCCAGTCTTTCAGGTTGGGGAGCTGTATGGGGATCTCTGACAGTGCAGGGGGTTTGGGAATCTCAGGAGGCGAGATTACCAATCAACATTTTGGAACTCCGTGCGATTTTCAGAGCTCTTCAGTTCTGGCCTCTTCTGAAGAGAGCATCGTTTATTTGTTTTCAGACAGACAATGTCACAACCGTGGCATATGTCAATCATCAAGGGGGGACTCAGTCCTCAGGCTATGAAAGAAGTATCTCGGATACTTGTATGGGCGGAATCCAGCTCCTGTCTAATTTCTGCGGTTCACATCCCAGGTATAGACAATTGGGAAGCGGATTATCTCAGTCGCCAGACGTTACATCCGGGTGAATGGTCTCTTCACCCAGAGGTATTTCTTCAGATTGTTCAAATCTGGGGGCTTCCAGAAATAGATCTGATGGCCTCTCATCTAAACAAGAAACTTCCCAGGTATCTGTCCAGATCCATGGATTCTCAGGCGGAAGCAGTGGACGCGTTGTCACTTCCTTGGAATTATCAACCTGCTTATATCTTTCCGCCTCTAGTTCTTCTTCCAAGAGTGATTTCCAAAATCCTAATGGAGCGTTTGTTTGTACTGCTGGTGGCTCCAGCATGGCCACACATGTTTTGGTATGCGTATCTCGTTCGGATGGCAAGTTGCCAACCTTGGACACTTCCGTTAAGGCCAGTCCTTCTGTCTCAAGGCCCATTTTTCCATCAGGATCTCAAATCATTAAATTTGAAGGTATGGAGATTGAACGCTTAATACTTAGTCATAGAGGTTTCTCTGACTCAGTGATTAATACTATGTTACAGGCTTGTAAATCTGTGTCTAGAAAGATCTATTACCGAGTCTGGAAGACTTACATTTCTTGGTGTTCTTCACATAAATTTTCTTGGCATTCTTTTAGAATTCCTAGAATTTTACAATTCCTTCAAGATGGTTTGGATAAGGTTTTGTCTGCAAGTTCCTTGAAAGGACAAATCTCTGCTCTTTCGGTTCTTTTTCACAGAAAGATTGCTAGTCATCCTGATATTCATTGTTTTATACAGGCCTTGGTTCGTATCAAGCCTGTCATTAAGTCAATCTCTCCTCCTTTGAGTCTCAATTTGGTTCTGAGGGCTTTACAGGCTCCTCCGTTTGAACCTATGCATTCTCTGGATATTAAATTACTTTCCTGGAAAGTTTTGTTCCTTTTGGCCATCTCTTCTGCTAGAAGAGTTTGAGTTATCTGCTCTTTCTTGTGAATCTCCTTTTCTGATTTTTCATCAGGATAAGGCGGTGTTGCGGACTTCATTTAATTTTTTACCTAAGGTTGTTAATTCTAACAACATTAGTAGAGAAATTGTTGTCCCTTCATTGTGTCCTAATCCTAAGAATTCTCTGGAGAGATCTTTACATTCTTTGGATGTAGTAAGAGCTTTGAAATAGTATGTTGAAGCTACTAAAGATTTCAGAAAGACTTCTAGTTTATTTGTTATCTTTTCTGGTTCTAGGAAAGGTCAGAAGGCTTCTGCCATTTCTTTGGCGTCTTTGTTAAAGTCTTTGATTCATCATGCTTATGTAGAGTCGGGTAAATCCCCGCCTCATAGGATTACGGCTCATTCTACTAGGTCAGTTTCTACTTCCTGGGCTTTTAGGAATGAAGCTTCTGTTGATCAGATTTGTAAAGCAGCAACTTGGTCTTCTTTGCATACTTTTACTAAATTCTACCATTTTGATGTTTTCTATTCTTCTGAAGCCGTTTTTGGTAGAAAAGTACTTCAGGCAGCTGTTTCAGTTTGATTCTTCTGCTTATAATTCAGTTTTTTTCATTATAAGATGAAAACTTTTTGATTCGGGTTGTGGATTATTTTTTTTTAGCGGAATTGGCTGTCTTTATTTTATCCCTCCCTCTCTAGTGACTCTTGCGTGGAAGTTCCACATCTTGGGTATCTGCTATCCCATACGTCACTAGCTCATGGACTCTTGCTAATTACATGAAAGAAAACATAATTTATGTAAGAACTTACCTGATAAATTAATTTCTTTCATATTAGCAAGAGTCCATGAGGCCCACCCTTTTTGTGGTGGTTATGATTGTTTTGTATAAAGCACAATTATTCCAATTCCTTATTTTTGATGCTTTCGCTCCTTTCTTATCACCCCACTTCTTGGCTATTCGTTAAACTGAATTGTGGGTGTGGTGAGGGATGTATTTATAGGCATTTTGAGGTTTGGGAAACTTTGCCCCTCCTGGTAGGAATGTATATCCCATACGTCACTAGCTCATGGACTCTTGCTAATATGAAAGAAATGAATTTATCAGGTAAGTTCTTACATAAATTATGTTTTCTTTGCGCAAACTTGCGGTAATTTACGCTCCCTATACTTTCTATAGGCGGCATTGAGGAGCAATGTCAGCTAGTATTACAAGCTGAAAGTAAATGCGATCGCTCAAACACAATTGCATTTAATGCTCAAACTTTTTACGCAATCTGAAAGGTCACGTAAAGAGTTTGGCCGGAGGAAACAGCTGCACTAAACTACTCTATTAACCACTAAATCGCCACCCAACCACATCGCAAACTACACCACTACTCTATTAACCCCTAAACCACCACAACCCCCATTAAAAACTTCCCCTTCTATACTAATAACCTTTAAACCGCTGCACCTCCACATCACAAAATACCTCTCTCCACTATTCACTCCTAAACTGCCACATCGCAAACTGCCCCACTACACTAATAACCCCTAAACCGCTGCAATCCCCCACTGCAAAGTACCCCAAAAAAAATAAAGTAACCTTACCAGAAAAAATAACTAACTATCACATGAAAAAAGCTACCATTACAGAAAATAAAAAACCTACCATTACAGAAAAAAATAATTACCAGAAAAAAAACAGTTATAAAACAGCCTATTCTAAAACTAAAATCCCACTTGAAAAAAAAACCACCCCAAAATAAAAACCTATACTATCACTAAACTTTAGCAATAACCCTTTAAAGTGCTTTTTTGTAGGGCATTACTCTAAAGTAATTTAGATCTTTTAAAACAAAAAAAAAACGCTACTCCATTCTTCAAGTAACCCCCTACCCCCAAAGGTAAAAAAGCCTACTGTAAAAATTGCCCCGAAAAGGGAATTTGGCTCTTTTGCTGCCCAAAAAAACAAAACAAAACAAAACCCAATTCTAAAAAAAAGACAAACACCCAAAAAAAATCATATCTCTAAACCCCAAATATGTTACTCACCAAAGTTGAATCCGGCTCCTACAGCAGCGCGGTGGTGGTCTTGTATCTTCATCCCTGCAGTGGTCTTCTGTCTTCATATCTTCCTCCACCAACGTCCTCTTCATGCGGTCACCCGCCACACACTGAATTTTGAATTTGAGGTACCCCTATATATATATATATATATAGGGGTACCCTTGTATTCCTATTGGCAGATTTTCCAATTCAAATCAGCCAATAGAGTGAAAGCTTTTTCTATTGACTGATTTGAATTTGAAAATCAGCCGGTAGGAATGAAAGGCTACACCTATATAAAGGGGGTAACTCACATTCAAAATTCAGTGTGCGGCAGGTGACAGCATGAAGATGATGTTGGCGACAGACGATCCGAAGATAAACATATGGTTGAAGATAGAAGACCATCGCAAGGATGAAGATAAAAGACCGCAGCAGGGATGAAGATAGAAGACTGCCACCGGTTGAAGATGGAGCGCTACCGCTATATAGGAGCTGGATTCAACTTTGAGTACCATCTTTGGGGTTTAGTGATAGGATTTTTTTGGTGGATTTTTTTTCTTACTTTTTGGCCAGCAATGCCCTTTTCAGGGCAATTTTTACAGTAATTATTTTTTTTAGATAGCCTTTTTTATGGAGGGGGGAGTACTTGTACAATGTTGTAGTGTTTTTCTTATTGTTGTTTTTTTGTTTGAAAAAGAACAAAGTCACTTTAGGGCAGTACCAAACAAAAAGCCCTTTTAAGGGCTGTTGCTATAGTTTAGTGTTAGTTGTTTTTTTTTTAAGTGTGGCTTTAGTTTTAGAATAGTTATAACTGTTTTTTTATTTCTGGTAAGTTAGTTTTTTTCTGTAAAGGTAGTTTTTTTTCTGTAATGGTAGCTATTTTTTTCATGTGATGTTATTTTATTTTTTTGGTGTTAGGTTATGGGGGTTAGCTGGTTAGGGGGTCTATGTGGCGGGTTAGGGGTTAATAGTGTAGTGGGGACCTTGCAGTGGACTATTTGGTGGGTTAGGGGTTAATGGTGTAGTGGG